>NC_069502.1:1240413627-1240590126 GCF_027579735.1 Bombina bombina
ACCAGATAAAATGATTCCTCAAGGCTAAATATGTGTTAATAATCAATCGATTTAGCCCAAAAAAAGTCTACAGTCTTAAAAAGCCCTTTTTGAAGCCCTTATTTACAATCGTAATAAACATGGCTTACCGGATCCCAGAGGGAAAATGACAGCTTCCAGCATTACATCGTCTTGTTAGAATGTGTCATACCTCAAGCAGCAAGAGACTGCTCACTGTTCCCCCAACTGAAGTTAATTGCTCTCAACAGTCCTGTGTGGAACAGCCATGGATTTTAGTGACGGTTGCTAAAATCATTTTCCTCATACAAACAGAAATCTTCATCTCTTTTCTGTTTCTGAGTAAATAGTACATACCAGCACTATTTCAAAATAACAAACTCTTGATTGAATAATAAAAACTACAGTTAAACACTAAAAAACTCTAAGCCATCTCCGTGGAGATGTTGCCTGTACAACGGCAAAGAGAATGACTGGGGTAGGCGGAGCCTAGGAGGGATCATGTGACCAGCTTTGCTGGGCTCTTTGCCATTTCCTGTTGGGGAAGAGAATATCCCACAAGTAAGGATGACGCCGTGGACCGGACACACCTATGTTGGAGAAAAATGATTAATTTAAGTGCATTATCCCAAATATGAAACTGACTGTCTGACTGTCTGAAAAATAAGGAATGTTGAACATTCTGAGTCAAGGCAAATAAATGTTTGAATACATATATTTAGAACTTTATAAACAAAGTGCCCAACCATAGCTTAGAGTGTCACAGAAAATAAGATTTACTTACCCCAGGACACTCATCTACATGTTTGTAGAAACCAAACCAGTACTGAAACGAGAATCAGCAGAGGTAATGGTATATATAAGAGTATATCGTCGATCTGAAAAGGGAGGTAAGAGATGAATCTCTACGACCGATAACAGAGAACCTATGAAATAGACCCCGTAGAAGGAGATCACTGCATTCAAATAGGCAATACTCTCCTCACATCCCTCTGACATTCACTGCACGCTGAGAGGAAAACCGGGCTCCAACTTGCTGCGGAGCGCATATCAACGTAGAATCTAGCACAAACTTACTTCACCACCTCCATCGGAGGCAAAGTTTGTAAAACTGAATTGTGGGTGTGGTGAGGGGTGTATTTATAGGCATTTTGAGGTTTGGGAAACTTTGCCCCTCCTGGTAGGAATGTATATCCCATACGTCACTAGCTCATGGACTCTTGCTAATTACATGAAAGAAATAACAAACTCTTGATTGAAGGTAAAAACGACACTAAGTCACCACATATCTCTTGATCGAGAGTTGCAAGAGAATGACTGGGGGTGGCAGTTAGGGGAGGAGCTATATAGACAGCTCTGCTGTGGGTGTCCTCTTGCAACTTCCTGTTGGGAAGGAGAATATCCCACAAGTAATGGATGAACCCGTGGACTGGATACACCTTTACAAGAGAAACATAATTTATGTAAGAACTTACCTGATAAATTCATTTCTTTCATATTGGCAAGAGTCCATGAGCTAGTGACGTATGGGATATACATTACTACCAGGAGGGGCAAAGTTTCCCAAACCTCAAAATGCCTATAAATACACCCCTCACCACACCCACAATTCAGTTTAACGAATAGCCAAGAAGTGGGGTGATAAGAAAGGAGCGAAAGCATCAACAAGGAATTGGAATAATTGTGCTTTATACAAAAAAATCATAACCACCACAAAAAAGGGTGGGTCTCATGGACTCTTGCTAATATGAAAGAAATGAATTTATCAGGTAAGTTCTTACATAAATTATGTTTTCTTTCATGTAATTGGCAAGAGTCCATGAGCAAGTGACGTATGGGATAGCAAATACCCAAGATGTGGAACTCCACGCAAGAGTCATTAGAGAGGGAGGGATAAAATAAAGACAGCCAATTCCGCTGAAAAAACAATTCACAACCCAAATCTTTATAATGAAATAAACTGAAATTATAAGCAGAAGAATCAGACTGAAACAGCTGCCTGAAGTACTTTTCTACCAAAAACTGCTTCTGAAGAAGAAAAAACATCTAAATGGTAGAATGTAATAAAAGTATGCAAAGAAGACCAAGTTACTGCTTTGCAAATCTGATAAACAGAAGCTTCATTCTTAAAAGCCCAGGAAGTAGAAACTGAGCTAGTAGAATGAGCCGTAATCCTTTGAGGCAGGGATTTACCCGACTCCACATAAGCATGATGAATCAAAAGCTTTAACCAAGACGCCAAAGAAATGGCAGAAGCCTTCTGACCTTTCTTAAAACCAGAAAAGATAACAAATAGACTAGAAGTCTTTCTGAAATTTTAGTAGCTTCAACATAATATTTCAAAACTCTGACCACATCCAAAGAATGTAAGGATCTTTCCAAAGAATTCTTAGGACTTAGGACACAAGGAAGGAACAATAATTCCTCTATTAATGTTGTTAGAATTCACAACTTGAGGTAAAAATTTAAATAAAGACAGCAAAACCACCTTATCCTGATGAAAAATCAGAAAAGGAGACTCACAAGAAAGAGCAGATAATTCAAAAACTCTTCTAGCAGAAGAGATGGCCAAAAGGAACAATACTTTCCATGAAAGTAATTCAATGTCCAAAGAATGCATATGCTCAAACGGAAGAGCCTGTTAAGCCCTCAGAACCAAATTAAGACTCCAAGGAGGAGAAATTGGCTTAATGACAGGCTTGATACGAACCAAAGCCTGAACAAAACAATGAATATCAGAAAAATTAGCATTTTTTCTGTGAAACAGCACAGAAAGAGCAGAGATTTGTCCTTTCAAGGAACTTGCAGACAAAACCTTATGAAGAAACTATAAAATCCTAGGAATTCTAAAAGAATGCCAAGAGAAATTATGAGAAGAGCATCATAAGATGTAAGTCTTCCAAACTCGATAATAAATCTTTATAGACACAGATTTACAAACCTGCAACATAGTATTAGTCATTGAGTCAGAGAAACCGCTATGACTAAGCACTAAGCGTTTTAATTTCCATACCATCAAATTTAATAATTTGATTTCCTGACGGAAAAAACAAATCTTAAGATATAAGATCTGGCCTAAATGGAAGTGACCAAGGTTGGCAACTGGACATCCGAACAAGAACCATATACCAAACCTGAGCGGCCATGCTGGAGCCACCAGCAGCACAAACGATTGCTCTATGATGATTTTGAAAAAACATAATTTATACTTACCTGATACATTTATTTCTCTTGTGGTGTATCCAGTCCACGGATCATCCATTACTTGTGGGATATTCTCCTTCCCAACAGGAAGTTGCAAGAGGATCACCCACAGCAGAGCTGCTATATAGCTCCTCCCCTAACTGCCATATCCAGTCATTCGACCGAAAACAAGCAGAGAAAGGAGAAACCATAGGGTGCAGTGGTGACTGTAGTTTAAAATTAAAAAATACCTGCCTTAAAATTACAGGGCGGGCCGTGGACTGGATACACCACAAGAGAAATCAATTTATCAGGTAAGCATAAATGTTTTCTCTTGTAAGGTGTATCCAGTCCACGGATCATCCATTACTTGTGGGATACCAATACCAAAGCTAAAGTACACGGATGAAGGGAGGGACAAGGCAGGTACTTAAACGGAAGGTACCACTGCCTGTAAAACCTCTCTCCCAAAAATAGCCTCAGAAGAAGCAAAAGTATAAAATTTGTAGAATTTTGAAAAAGTATGAAGCGAAGACCAAGTTGCCGCCTTGCAAATCTGTTCAACAGAAGCCTCATTTTTAAAGGCCCATGTGGAAGCCACAGCTCTAGTAGAATGAGCTGTAATATTTTCAGGAGGCTGCTGGCCAGCAGTCTCATAGGCTAAGCGGATTATGCTTCTTAGTCAAAAAGAAAGAGGTTGCCGAAGCCTTTTGACCTCTCCTCTGTCCAGAGTAGACAACAAACAAAGCAGATGTTTGACGAAAATCTTTAGTAGCTTGTAAGTAAAACTTTAAAGCACGAACCACGTCCAGATTGTGTAATAGACGTTCCTTCTTTGAAGAAGGATTAGGACACAAAGACGGAACAAAAATCTCTTGATTGATATTCTTATTAGATACCACCTTAGGTAAAAACCCAGGTTTGGTACGCAGAACTACCTTATCTGCATGGAAGATCAGATAAGGAGAATCACATTGTAAGGCAGATAACTCGGAAACTCTACGAGCCGAGGAAATAGCTACCAAAAAAAGAACCTTTCCAAGATAAAAGTTTGATATCTATGGAATGAAGGGGTTCAAACGGAACCCCCTGAAGAACTTTAAGAACCAAATTTAAGCTCCAAGGTGGAGCAACAGGTTTAAACACAGGCTTGATTCTAACTAAAGCCTGACAAAATGCCTGAACGTCTGGAACATCCGCCAGACGCTTGTGCAAAAGAATAGACAGCGCAGAAATCGGTCCCTTTAAGGAACTAGCTGACAATCCTTTTTCCAATCCTTCTTGGAGAAAAGATAATATCCTGGGAATCCTGACCTTACTCCATGAGTAGCCCATGGATTCACACTAATAAAGATATTTACACCATATCTTATGATAGATTTTCCTGGTGACAGGCTTTCGTGCCTGAACTAAGGTATCAATGACTGACTCTGAGAAACCACGCCTTGATAAAATCAAGCGTTCAATCTCCAGGCAGTCAGCCTCAGAGAAATTAGATTTGGATGGTTGAAAGGACCTTGAAGTAGAAGGTCCTGTCTCAGAGGCAGAGTCCATGGTGGAAGGGATGACATGTCCACCAGATCTGCATACCAAGTACTGTGTGGCCACGCAGGCGCTATCAAGATCACCGATGCTCTCTCCTGCTTGATCTTGGCAATCAGACGAGGGAGCAGAGGAAACGGTGGAAACACATAAGCCAGGTTGAAGGACCAAGGCGCTGCTAGAGCATCTATCAGCGTTGCCTTGGGGTCCCTGGACCTGGATCCG
This sequence comes from Bombina bombina, assembly GCF_027579735.1. Taxonomy (NCBI): domain Eukaryota; kingdom Metazoa; phylum Chordata; class Amphibia; order Anura; family Bombinatoridae; genus Bombina; species Bombina bombina. Next base: position 1,240,418,575 of record NC_069502.1, read on the forward strand.
TAACAAGGAAGCTTGGCGTTCTGGTGAGACGCCATGAGATCCAGTTCTGGTTTGCCCCAACAATGAATCAATTGTGCAAACAACTCCAGATGGAGCTCCCACTCCCCCGGATGAAAAGTCTGTCGACTTAGAAAATCCGTCCTCCTAGTTCTCTACACCTGGGATATGGATAGTTGATAGGTGGCAAGAGTGAATCTCTGCCCAGCGAATTATCTTTGAGACTTCTAACATCGCTAAGGAACTCCTTGTTCCCCCTTGATGGTTGATGTAAGCCACAGTCGTGATGTTGACCGACTGAAATCTGATGAACCTCAGAGTTGCTAACTGAGGCTAAGCCTAAAGAGCATTGAATATCGCTCTCAGTTCCAGAATATTTATTGGAAGGAGTGACTCCTCCTGAGTCCACGATCCCTGAGCCTTCAGGGAGTTCCAGACTGCACCCCAACCTAGAAGGCTGGCATCTGTTGTTACAATTGTCCAATATAGCTTGCGAAAGGTCATACCTTTGGACAGATGGACCCGAGATAGCCACCAGAGAAGAGAATCCCTGGTCTCTTGATCCAGATTTAGTAGAGGGGACAAATCTGTGTAATCCCCATTCCACTGACTGAGCATGCAGAGTTGCAGCGGTCTGAGATGTAGGCGTGCAAACGGCACTATGTCCATTGCCGCTACCATTAAGCCGATTACTTCCATGCACTGAGCCACCGCGGAATGGAATAAAGAACACGGCAGGAATTTAGAAGTTTTGATAACCTGGACTCCGTCAGGTAAATTTTCATTTCTACAGAATCTATCAGAGTCCCTAGGAAGGAAACTTGTGAGGGGGGATAGAGAACTCTTTTCCTCGTTCACCTTCCACCCATGCAACCTCAGAAATGCCAACACTATGTCCGTATGAGACTTGGCAATTTGGAAGTTTGACGCCTGAATCATGATGTCGTCTAAATAAGGGGCCACTGCTATGCCCCGCGGCCTTAGAACCGCCAGAAGCGACCCCAGAACCTTCGTAAAAATTCTTGGGGCTGTAGCTAACCCAAAGGGAAGAGCTACAAACTGGTAATGCCTGTCTAGGAAGGCAAACCTGAGAAACCGATGATGATGATCTTTGTGTATCGGAATGTGAAGATAAGCATCCTTTAAATCCACTGTAGTCATGTATTGACCCTCCTGGATCATAGGTAGGATGGTACGAATAGTCTCCATCTTGAATGATGGAACTCTGAGGAATTTGTTTAAGATCTTTAGATCCAAAATTGGTCTGAAGGTTCCCTCTTTTTTGGGAACCACAAATAGATGTGAGTAAAATCCCTGTCCCTCCTTTGGATCACTCCCATAACTAGCAGGTCTTGTACACAGTGTAAGAATGCCTCTCTCTTTATCTGGTTTGCAGATAATTGTGAAAGGTGAAATCTCCCTTTTGGGGGGGAAGCCTTGAAGTCCAAAAGATATCCACTGGGATATAATTTCCAACGCCCAGGGATCCTGGACATCTCTTGCCCACGCCTGGGCGAAGAGTGAAAGTCTGCCCCCTACTAGATCCGTTACCGGATAGGGGGCTGTTCCTTCATGCTGTCTTAGAGGCAGCAGCAGGTTTTTTGGCCTGCTTACCTTTGTTCCAGGTCTGGTTAGGTCTCCAGACCGTCTTGGACTGAGCAAAAGTTCCCTCTTGTTTTGCATTAGAGGAAGTTGATGCCGCACTTGCCTTGCAGTTTCGAAAGGCACGACAATTAGACTGTTTGGCCCTTGATTTGGACCTATCCTGAGGAAGGGCATGACCTTTTCCTCCAGTGATATCAGCAATAATCTCCTTCAAACCAGGCCCGAATAGGGTCTGCCCCTTGAAGGGAATGTTAAGCAGCTTAGACTTTGAAGTAACGTCAGCTGACCATGATTTAAGCCATAGCGCTCTGCGCGCCTGGATAGCAAAACCAGTATTCTTAGCCATTAGTTTAGTCAAATGAACAATGGCATCAGAAACAAAAGAATTGGCTTAAGTGCTCTAAGCTTGTCAAGTATGTCATCCAATGGAGTCGCTACCTGTAAAGCCTCTTCCAGAGACTCAAACCAGAACGCTGCAGCAGCAGTGACAGGAGCAATGCATGCAAGGGGCTGTAGGATAAAACCTTGTTGAATAAACATTTTCTTAAGGTAACCCTCTAACTTTTTATCCATTGGATCTAAGAAAGCACAACTGTCCACGACAGGGATAGTAGTACGCTTTGCTAGAGTAGAAACTGCTCCCTCCACCTTAGAAACTGTCTGCCATAAGTCCCGTGTGGTGGCGTCTATTGGAAACATTTTTCTAAAAATAGGAGGGGGAGAGAACGGCACACCTGGTCTATCCCATTCCTTAGTAATAATTTCTGTAAACCTTTTAGGTATTGGAAAAACATCAGTGCACACCGGCACTGCATAGTATTTATCCAGTCTTCACAATTTCTCTGGCACTGCAATTGTATCACAGTCATTCAGAGCAGCTAAAACCTCCCTGAGTAACATGCAGAGGTGTTCAAGCTTAAATTTAAATGTAGAAATATCAGAATCAGGTTGCATCATCTTCCCTGAGTCAGAAACATCACCCACAGAACGAAGCTCTCCTTCTTCAGCTTCTGCATATTGTGAGGCAATATCAGACATAGCTCTTAAAGCGTCAGTATGCTCTGTATTTCATCTAACTCCAGAGCTATCTCGCTTTCCTCTAAATTCAGGTAGTCTGGCTAATACCGTTGACAGTGTATTATCCATGACTGCCTCCATGTCTTGTAAAGTAAACGCTATGGGCGCCCTAGATGTACTTGGCGCCATTTGAGCGTGAGTCCCTTGAGCGGGAGTCAAAGGATCTGACACGTGGGGAGAGTTAGTCGGCATAACTTCCCCCTCGTCAGATTCCTCTGGTGATAAATTTTTTAAAGACATAATATGATCTTTATTGCTTAAAGTGAAATCAGTACATTTGGTACACATTCTAAGAGGGGGTTCCACCATGGCTTTTAAACATAATGAACAAGGAGTTTCCTCTATGTCAGACATGTTTGTACAGACTAGCAATGAGACTAGCAAGCTTGGAAAACACTTTAAATCAAGTTAACAAGCAAATATAAGAAACGGTACTGTGCCTTTAAGAGAAACAAATTTTGGCAGAATTTGAAAAACAGTGAAAAAAGGCAGTAAATCAAACAAAATTTTTACAGTGTGTATAATAAGCTAACAGAGCATTGCACCCACTTGGAAATGGATGATTAACCCCTTAGTTCAAAAAACGGATAAAAAAAACGATAGACGTTTTTTAACAGTCACACCAAACTGCCACAGCCTTGCTGTGGGCCTACCTTCCCCAACAAACGATTTTGGAACGCCTAAGAGCCCTTTAGAGATGTCCTATAGCATTCAGGGGACTCCTGGAGGAAGCTGGATGTCTCAGTCTGTAAAAGTTACTGCGCAAAAAAGCGCTAAATTAGGCCCCTCCCACTCATAGTAACACAGTGGAAAGCCTCAGGAAACTGTTTCTAGGCAAATTTAAGCCAGCCATCTGGAAAAAACTAGGCCCCAATAAAGTTTTATCACCAAAGTATATATAAAAACATTTAAACATGCCAGCAAACGTTTTATATTGTAAATATAAAAGAGTATTACCTCAGAAAGTAAGCATGATACCAGTCGCTATTAAATCTGTATTCAGGCTTCCCTTACATAATTTTGGTATCAGCAGCATTTTCTAGCATTCACATCTTCTAGAAAAAAATCTTAACTGCACATACCTCATAGCAGGATAACCTGCACGCCATTCCCCCGCTGAAGTTACCCCTCTCTTCAGTCATGTGTGAGAACAGCAATGGATCTTAGTTACAACCTGCTAAGATCATAGAAATCACAGGCAGATTCTTCTATTTTTCTGCCTGGGACAAAATAGTACAACTTCGGTACCATTTAAAAATAACAAACTTTTGATTGAAGCAAGATAACAGCTACATTTCACCGCTTTCCTCTTACTACCTCCATGCTTGTTGAGAGTTGCAAGAGAATGACTGGATATGGCAGTTAGGGGAGGAGCTATATAGCAGCTCTGCTGTGGGTGATCCTCTTGCAACTTCCTGTTGGGAAGGAGAATATCCCACAAGTAATGGATGATCCGTGGACTGGATACACCTTACAAGAGAAATCACTCTTAAAAAGAAGAACCAGAAGGAGCAAAAATATAGGCAGATTGATAACTCCAAGGAAGTGTCAATGCATACACTGTTTCCACCTGAGGATCCCCGGACCTGAATAGGTACCTGGGAAGTTTTCTTGTTTAGATGAGATGCAATCAGAACTATTACTGGAAACCCTCACATCAGAACAATTTGAAAAAAACACATCTGGGTAAAGAGACCATTCTCCCGGATGTAAAGCTTGATTGACAGAGATAATCAATTAGACAGGAGCTGGATTTAGCCCAAGCAAGTATCCGAGATACTTCTTTCACAGCCTATGGACTGAGAGTCCCACCCTGATGATTGACATATGCCACAGTTGTGACATTGTCTGTCTGAAAAACAATAACGTCTCTCTCTTCAAAAAGAAGCCAAAACTGACGAACTCTGAGAATGCACGGAGTTCCAAAATATTGAATGGTAATCTCGCCTCCTGAGATTTCCAAACCCCTTGTGCTGACAGAGATCCCCAGACAGCCTCCCAACCTAAAAGACTCGCATCTGTAGTGATCAAGGTCCAGGTTGGATGAATCGAAGAGACCCGTAGAACTATATGCTGGTGATCTAACCACCAAGTCAAAGATAATTGAACATTGTAATTCAAAGATATTAAAAATGATATCCTAGAATCCCTGCACCATTAATTCAGCATAAAAAACTGGAAAGGTTTCATATGAAAATGAGCAAAGGGAATTGAATCCAATGCTGCAGCCATGAGACCTAAAACTTCCATGCATATAGCTACTGAAGGAAATAATAGAGACTGAAGGTTCCGACAAACTGAACCCAATATAATTGTCTCCTGTTAGAGACAAAGACATTGACACAATCTATCTGGAAACCTAAAAAAGGTGACCCTTGTCTGAGCAACCAAGGATCTTTTGATAAAAAGATCCTCCAACCATGTCTTAGAAGAAACAACAAAAGTTGAATCGTATGAGATTCTGCAGAACGAAAAGACTGAGCCAGTACCACGAGATCGTCCAAGTAACGAAACACTGAGAACCTTGAAAAGATTCTCAGAGCTGTCGCTAGACCAGAAGGAAAAGCAACACATTGGTAATGCTTGTCAAAAAAAAGAGAATCTCAGAAAATGAAAAATAATCTGAATGAAAAAACATAATTTATGTAAGAACTTACCTGATAAATTCATTTCTTTCATATTAGCAAGAGTCCATGAGCTAGTGATGTATGGGATATACATTCCTACCAGGAGGGGCAAAGTTTCCCAAACCTCAAAATGCCTATCAATACACCCCTCACCACACCCACAAATCAGTTTAACGCATAGCCAAGAAGTGGGGTGATAAGAAAAAAGTGTGAAAGCATAAAAAATAAGGAATTAGAATAATTGTGCTTTATACAAAAAAATCATAACCACCACAAAAAAGGGTGGGCCTCATGGACTCTTGCTAATATGAAAGAAATGAATTTATCAGGTAAGTTCTTACATAAATTATGTTTTCTTTCATGTAATTAGCAAGAGTCCATGAGCTAGTGACGTATGGGATAATGAATACCCAAGATGTGGATCTTCCACGCAAGAGTCACTAGAGAGGGAGGGATAAAATAAAGACAGCCAATTCCGCTGAAAATAATCCACACCCAAAACAAAGTTTAAATCTTATAATGAAAAAAAACTGAAATTATAAGCAGAAGAATCAAACTGAAACAGCTGCCTGAAGTACTTTTCGACCAAAAACTGCTTCAGAAGAAGAAAACACATCAAAATGGTAGAATTTAGTAAAAGTATGCAAAGAAGACCAAGTTGCTGCTTTGCAAATCTGATCAACCGAAGCTTCATTCCTAAACGCCCAGGAAGTAGAAACTGACCTAGTAGAATGAGCTGTAATCCTTTGAGGCCGAGATTTACCCGACTCGACATAAGCATGTTGAATCACAGACTTTAACCAAGACGCCAAAGAAATGGCAGAGGCCTTCTGACCTTTCCTAGAACCGTAAAAGATAACAAATAGACTAGAAGTCTTTCGGAAATTTTTAGTAGCTTCAACATAATATTTCAAAGCTCTAACTACATCCAAAGAATGCAATGATCTTTCCTTAGAATTCTTAGGATTAGGACACAATGAAGGAACCACAATTTCTCTACTAATGTTGTTAGAATTCACAACCTTAGGTAAAAATTTAAAAGAAGTTCGCAACACCGCCTTATCCTGATGAAAAATCAGAAAAGGAGACTCACAAGAAAGAGCAGATAATTCAGAAACTCTTCTAGCAGAAGAGATGGCCAAAAGAAACAAAACTTTCCAAGAAAGTAATTTAATGTCTAGCGAATGCATAGGTTCAAACGGAGGAGCTTGAAGAGCCCCCAGAACCAAATTCAAACTCCAAGGAGGAGAAATTGACTTAATAACAGGTTTTATACGAACCAAAGCTTGAACAAAACAATGAATATCAGGAAGACTAGCAATCTTTCTGTGAAAAAGAACAGAAAGAGCAGAGATTTGTCCTTTCAAGGAACTTGCAGACAAACCTTTATCCAAACCATCCTGAAGAAACTGTAAAATTCTAGGAATTCTAAAAGAATGCCAAGAAAAATGATGAGAAAAACACCAAGAAATGTAAATTTTCCAGACTCGATAATATATCTTCCTAGATACAGATTTACGAGCCTGTAACATAGTATTAATCACAGAGTCAGAGAAACCTCTATGACTGAGAATCAAGCGTTCAATCTCCATACCTTCAAATTTAAGGATTTGAGATCCTGATGGAAAAAAGGACCTTGCGATAGAAGGTCTGGTCTTAACGAAAGAGTCCACGGTTGGCAAGTGGCCATCCGGACAAGATCCGCATACCAAAACCTGTGAGGCCATGCTGGAGCCACCAGCAGAACAAACGAGCACTCCTTTAGAATCTTGGAAATCACTCTTGGAAGAAGAACTAGAGGCGGAAAGATATAGGCAGGATGATACTTCCAAGGAAGTGACAATGCATCCACTGCCTCCGCCTGAGGATCCCTGGATCTGGACAGATACCTGGGAAGCTTCTTGTTTAGATGAGAAGCCATCAGATCTATTTCTGGAAGTCCCCACATTTGAACAATCTGAAGAAATACCTCTGGGTGAAGAGACCATTCGCCCGGATGTAACGTTTGGCGACTGAGATAATCCGCTTCCCAATTGTCTATACCTGGGATATGAACCGCAGAAATTAGAGCTGGATTCCGCCCATACCAGTATTCGAGATACTTCTTTCATAGCCAGAGGACTGTGAGTCCCTCCTTGATGATTGACATATGCCACGGTTGTGACATTGTCCGTCTTGAAATCACAGTCCAGGTCGGAAGAACAAAAGAAGCCCCCTGAACTAAACGATGGTGGTCTGTCCACCACGTCAGAGAGTGTCGTACAATCGGTTTTAAAGATATTAATTGAGATATCTTTGTATAATCCCTGCACCACTGGTTCAGCATACAGAGCTGAAGAGGTCGCATGTGAAAACGAGCAAAGGGGATCGCGTCCGATGCAGCAGTCATAAGACCTAAAATTTCCATGCATAAGGTTACCGAAGGGAATGATTGAGACTGAGGATTTCGACAAGCTGAAACCAATTTTAGATGTCTCTTGTCTGTCAGAGACAGAGTCATGGACACTGAATCTATCTGGAAACCTAAAAAGGTTACCCTTGTCTGAGGAATCGATGAACTTTTTGGTAAATTGATCCTCCAACCATGTTCTCGAAGAAACAATACAAGTCGATTCGTATGAGATTCTGCTAAATGTGAACACTGAGCAAGTACCAAGATATCGTCCAAATAAGGAAATACCACAATACCCTGTTCTCTGATTACAGACAGAAGGGCACCGAGAACCTTTGTAAAAATCCTTGGAGCTGTTGCTAGGCCAAACGGCAGAGCCACAAACTGGTAATGCTTGTCTAGAAAAGAGAATCTCAGAAACTGATAGTGATCTGGATGAAAATCGGAATATGCAGATATGCATCCTGTAAATCTATTGTGGACATATAATGCCCTTGCTGAACAAAAGGCAGAATAGTCCTTATAGTTACCATTTTGAATGTTGGTATCCTTACATAATGATTCAATATTTTTAAATCCAGAACTGGTCTGAAGGAATTCTCCTTCTTTGGTACAATGAAGAGATTTGAGTAAAACCCCAGCCCCTGTTCCAGAACTGGAACTGGCATAATTACTCCAGCCAACTCTAGATCTGAAACACATTTCAGAAATGCTTGAGCCTTCACTAGATTTACTGGGACACGGGAAAGAAAAAATCTTCTTGCAGGAGGCCTTATCTTGAAGCCTATTCTGTACCCTTGTGAAACAATGTTCTGAATCCAAAGATTGTGAATCGAATTGATCCAAATTTCTTTGAAAAATCGTAATCTGCCCCCTACCAGCTGGGCTGGAATGAGGGCCGCACCTTCATGTTGACTCGGGAGCTGGCTTTGGCTTTCTAAAAGGCTTGGATTTATTCCAGACTGGAGATGGTTTCCAAACTGATACCGCTCCTGTAGGGGAAGGATCAGGCTTTTGTTCCTTATTGTGACGAAAGAAACGAAAACGATTAGTAGACCTAAATTTACCTTTAGATTTTTTATCCTGTGGTAAAAAAGTTCCTTTCCCCCCCAGTAACAGTTGAAATAATAGAATCCAACTGTGAACCAAATAATTTATTACCCTGGAAAGAAAGGGAAAGCAAAGTTGATTCAATTTTCCTATCTAAAGGATTCTTAAAGGAAGTACTATCTGCCGTAGGAATAGTAGTACGTTTAGCAAGAGTAGAGATAGCCCCATCAACCTTAGGGATTTTGTCCCAAAACTCTAATCTGTCAGATGGCACAGGGTATAATTGCTTAAAACGTTTAGAAGGAGTAAATGAATTACCCAAATTATTCCATTCCCTGGAAATTACTTCAGAAATAGCATCAGGGACAGGAAAAACTTCTGGAATAACTACAGGAGATTTAAAAACCTTATTTAAACGTTTAGATTTAGTATCAAGAGGACCAGATTCCTCTATTTCTAATGCAATTAAGACTTCTTTAAGTAAAGAACGAATAAATTCCATTTTGAATAAATATGAAGATTTATCAGCATCAACCTCTGAAACAGAATCCTCTGAACCAGAGGAATCATTATCAGAATGATGATGTTCATTTAAAAATTCATCTGAAAAATTAGAAGTTTTAAAAGACCTTTTACGTTTACTAGAAGGAGGAATAACAGACATAGCCTTCTTAATGGATTTAGAAACAAAATCTCTTATGTTAACAGGAACACTCTGAGTATTAGATGTTGATGGAACAGCAACAGGTAATGTAACATTACTAAAGGAAATATTATCTGCATTAACAAGTTTGTCATGACATTCATTACAAACAACAGCTGGAGGAACAGATACCACAAGTTTACAGCAAATACACTTAACTTTGGTAGATCCAGCATCAGGCGGCAATTTTCCAGAAGTATCTTCTGATTCAGGGTCAATCTGAGACATCTTGCAATATGTAATAGAAAAAACAACATATAAAGCAAAATTGATCAAATTCCTTAAATGACAGTTTCAGGAATGGGAAAAAATGCCAGTGAACAAGATTCTAGCAACCAGAAGCAAATAAACAATGAGACTTACATAATGTGGAGACATTAATGACGCCCATATTTTTTAGCGCCAAAAAAGACGCCCACATTATTTGGCGCCTAAATGCTTTTAGCCCCAAAAATGACGCCACAACCGGTAACGCCGACACTTTTGGCGCAAAAACGTCAAAAATGACGCAACTTCCGGTGACATGTATGACGCCGGAAATAACAAAGAAATTTTTTTGCGCCAAAAAAGTCAGCGCCAAGAATGACGCAATAAAATGAAGCATTTTCAGCCCCCTCGAGCCTAACAGCCCACAGGAGAAAAAGTCAAATTTTAAGGTAAGAAAAAAATTGATTATTCAAATGCATTATCCCAAATAATGAAACTGACTGTCTGAAATAAGGAATATTGAACATCCTGAATCAAGGCAAAAAAAATGTTTAAACACAAATATTTAGAACTTTATATAAAAGTGCCCAACCATAGCTTAGAGTGTCACAAAAATAAGACTTACTTACCCCAGGACACTCATCTACATGTAGTAGAAAGCCAAACCAGTACTGAAACGAGAATCAGTAGAGGTAATGGTATATATAAGAGTATATCGTCAATCTGAAAAGGGAGGTAAGAGATGAATCTCTACGACCGATAACAGAGAACCTATGAAATAGACCCCGTAGAAGGAGATCATTGAATTCAAATAGGCAATACTCTCTTTACATCCCTCTGACATTCACTGCACGCTGAGAGGAAAACCAGGCTCCAACCTGCTGCGGAGCGCATATCAACGTAGACTCTAGCACAAACTTACTTCCTCACCTCCACGGGAGGCAAAGTTTGTAAAACTGATTTGTGGGTGTGGTGAGGGGTGTATTTATAGGCATTATGAGGTTTGGGAAACTTTGCCCCTCCTGGTAGGAATGTATATCCCATACATCACTAGCTCATGGACTCTTGCTAATTACATGAAAGAAAAGAAGATATGCATCTATTGTAAACAAATAATGCCCTTACTGACCAAAAAGGCAGAATAGACCATATAAACACCATTCTGAAAGAAGGAACTCTTATATGACAAATCAAAAAGATTGGGACAATTAATAGTTTTGAACAAAACCCCAAACCCTGTTCCTGAAATGGAACTGGTATGAATACCCCAGATAACTCCAGGTCTGAGCAGCACCTTGAGACCCCAACGGGTAACCAGCCGCGCCTCACAAGTACCCAACACATACAGGTCTGAAACATACTTCAGAAAAGTGTGAGCCTTTACTGGAATAGCTGAAATATGCTAGAGAGAAAAAAAAACTTCTCACGGGCGGTTTTACTCTGAATCCTATTCAGTACCCCAATCTAAGAAGTTTGGACCGAATTGAACCAAACAAATTTAAAAAAGTCAAAAATTGCCCCTTACCAGCTAAGCTGGAATAAAAAAAACGCACCTACATGCAAATTTAGGGGGCTGACTTTGATCTTTTAAATAGCTTAAATTCATTCCATGTTGAAGAAAGCTTCCAATTATAAACATGTTACTTGGGGAAGAATTAGGATTCTGTTCCTTATTAAGAACAAACTAATATAAGCTTAAGATTTACTCTTAGAACTCAATCTTGAAGCAACAAAAAACTCCCTTCCCCAGAGTAACAGTTGGAAAAAATTGAATCCAATTGTGAACCAAATAATTCATTACCTTGGAAAAAAATAAATATGAATTTTAGAAATCAAATTAGCATTACAAGATTAAGTCAAAGTTCTTCTAGCTAAAAATAGACATAGATTAAACCTCAATTGTGAAAATATAAAAAAAATGATGACACAAATGAAATTATTAGCATGTTGATCAATTTAACAATGCTTAAACAAATCATAATCCGATACTTGTTGCACTAATGTATCCAACCAGAAAGTTGAAGCATTTGCAACATCAGCCAAATAAATTGCAGGCCTAAGAAAAGGACCTGAAATAAAATAATTTTCCTTAAATAAGATACAAGTTTCCCATCTGAAGGAAAAAAATAAATACTATTTTCTATAGGAATAGTAGTATGTTTAGCAAGAGTAGAGATAGCCCCATTAACTTTGGGGATCTTCCTCAAAACTTTAAACTAACTGCCGGCAAAGGATACAATTTAAAAACCTTAAAGAAGGAATAAAAGAAGTACCAGGCCTATTCCATTACCTAGTATCATGAACTGGGAAAAAAACCTCTGAAGAAACCACAGGAGGTTAATGAGCAGAATTTAAATGTTAGCTAGTCTTAAATCAAAAGAACTAGACTCCTCAATATCCAATATAATCAACACCTTTTCAACAACGAATGTACTCTATTTAAAAATAAAAAAGTAGATTTGTTAGTGTCAAATATCTGATGAAGTATATTCTAAATGAGAAAAAACATCATCAGAGAAGGATAATTCATTATGTTGTCAGTCATTTAAAAATTCATCAACTAAATGAGAAGTTTAAAAAAGACCTATAAATTTTATTAGAAGGCGGGATGTCAGACAAAGCCTTTAGGATAGAATCAGAAAAACATTCTCATAGATTCCTAGGTATATCTTGTACATTAGATGTAAAAAGAATAGCAATAGATAATGCATAAATACTAATGGATTCTGCATGTAAAAGTTTATCATGATAACTTATTACAAACCATAGCTAAAGATAAAATTCATTACATTAAAATAAAATGAACTTAGCATTGGTAGGACTGATATCAGTCATCAGGAATCCAACAGTATTTTCTGATACAGGAACAGTTTTTGGAATATCTTGCAATATGTAATAGAAAAACAACATAAAGCAAAAGTATCAAATTCCTTAAATGACAGTTTCAGGAATGGGAAGAAATGCAAACAGAACAAGCCTCTACAGGGAGTGCAGAATTATTAGGCAAATGAGTATTTTGACCACATCATCCTCTTTATGCATGTTGTCTTACTCCAAGCTGTATAGGCTCGAAAGCCTACTACCAATTAAGCATATTAGGTGATGTGCATCTCTGTAATGAGAAGGGGTGTGGTCTAATGACATCAACACCCTATATCAGGTGTGCATAATTATTAGGCAACTTCCTTTCCTTTGGCAAAATGGGTCAAAAAAAGGACTTGACAGGCTCAGAAAAGTCAAAAATAGTGAGATATCTTGCAGAGGGATGCAGCACTCTTAAAATTGCAAAGCTTCTGAAGCGTGATCATCGAACAATCAAGCGTTTCATTCAAAATAGTGAACAGGGTCGCAAGAAGCGTGTGGAAAAACCAAGGCGCAAAATAACTGCCCATGAACTGAGAATAGTCAAGCGTGCAGCTGCCAAGATGCCACTTGCCACCAGTTTGGCCATATTTCAGAGCTGCAACATCACTGGAGTGCCCAAAAGCACAAGGTGTGCAATACTCAGAGACATGGCCAAGGTAAGAAAGGCTGAAAGACGACCACCACTGAACAAGACACACAAGCTGAAACGTCAAGACTGGGCCAAGAAATATCTCAAGACTGATTTTTCTAAGGTTTTATGGACTGATGAAATGAGAGTGAGTCTTGATGGGCCAGATGGATGGGCCCGTGGCTGGATTGGTAAAGGGCAGAGAGCTCCAGTCTGACTCAGACGTCAGCAAGGTGGAGGTGGAGTACTGGTTTGGGCTGGTATCATCAAAGATGAGCTTGTGGGGCCTTTTCGGGTTGAGGATGGAGTCAAGCTCAACTCCCAGTCCTACTGCCAGTTTCTGGAAGACACCTTCTTCAAGCGGTGGTACAGGAAGAAGTCTGCATCCTTCAAGAAAAACATGATTTTCATGCAGGACAATGCTCCATCACACGCGTCCAAGTACTCCACAGCGTGGCTGGCAAGAAAGGGTATAAAAGAAGAAAATCTAATGACATGGCCTCCTTGTTCACCTGATCTGAACCCCATTGAGAACCTGTGGTCCATCATCAAATGTGAGATTTACAAGGAGGGAAAACAGTACACCTCTCTGAACAGTGTCTGGGAGGCTGTGGTTGCTGCTGCACGCAATGTTGATGGTGAACAGATCAAAACACTGACAGAATCCATGGATGGCAGGCTTTTGAGTGTCCTTGCAAAGAAAAGGTGGCTATATTGGTCACTGATTTGTTTTTGTTTTGTTTTTGAATGTCAGAAATGTATATTTGTGAATGTTGAGATGTTATATTGGTTTCACTGGTAAAAATAAATAATTGAAATGGGTATATATTTGTTTTTTGTTAAGTTGCCTAATAATTATGCACAGTAATAGTCACCTGCACACACAGATATCCCCCTAAAATAGCTAAAACTAAAAACTACTTCCAAAAATATTCAGCTTTGATATTGAGTTTTTTGGGTTCATTGAGAACATGGTTGTTGTTCAATAATAAAATTAATCCTCAAAAATACAACTTGCCTAATAATTCTGCACTCCCTGTAGAAACAAGAAGCAACTAAAAAGTGAGACTTAAAAAATGTAAAAAAACCTGGCGCCAAGTATGACGCCCACATATTTTTGGAGCCAAAAACGTCTGTAATAAACACGAGAGTCAAAAATGATGCAACTACGTGAAAACGTCAGGCGTCAACTACGACGCCGGAAATTACGTCATTGACGTCAGACAAATGTCAATCTCGTGCCAAAAAAGTCTCGTGCCAAAAATGACGCAATAAATTCTAGCATTTTTTGCACCCGCGAGCCTAACAGCCCGCAATTTAAAGGAAAAAAGTGAATTGAACATTTTAGGTAAGAAAAATATTTCATTCATATGCATTTTCCCAAAAAATGAAACTGACAGTCTGAAAGAAGGAAAATAAACTGATTGACCTGAATCATGGCAAATATAAGTATAAAACATATATTTAGAACTTTACATATAAAGTGCAAAACCATAGCTGAGAGTGTCATAAATAAAATAAAAAACTTACTTACCCAAAGACACTCATCTACATAAAGTAGATAGCCAAACCAGTACTGAAACGAGAATCAGTAGAGGTAATGGTATATTAGAGTATATTGTCAATCTGAAAAGGGAGAAATCTCTACAACCGATAACAGAGAACCTATGAAATAGATCCCCTAGAGGAAGACCATGGTATTCAAATAGGCAATACTCTCTTTACATCCCTCTGACGTTCACTGAACTCTGAGAGGAAAACCGGGCTTCAGCCTGCTGCGAAGCGCATATCAACGTAGAAATCTAGCACAAACTTACTTCACCACCTCCATGGGAGGCAAAGTTTGTAAAACTGAATTGTGGGTGTGGTGAGGGGTGTATTTATAGGCATTTTGATGTTTGGGAAACTTTGCCCCTCCTGGTAGGAATGTATATCCCATACGTCACTAGCTCATGGACTCTTGCCAATTACATGAAAGAAATAAACATGACCAATCCTCCCTCTAACTCTACTACAGTTTCTAATTTTTCCATCACTGTTGGTGGCACCACTATCTCCCCATCACCCCAAGTCCGCTGCCTCGGAGTCAATCAAATCTGTCCTTCATTCCCCACATCCAACTGCTCTTTCATCCTGCCGCAACCACCTATGCAATATCTCCAAAATGTGTCCGTTTATGAGTGACAAAACTACTTATCCACTCTCTGGTAATTTCCCGACTTGACTACTGCAATAACTTGCTAACTGGCCTCCCTCTCTCCCGCCTCTCTCCCCTTCAATCCATCCTAAATGCATCTACCAGGCTAATCCACCTCGCTCGATGCTCTGTTTCTGCTGCACCTCTCTGTGAGTCCCTTCACTGGCTCCCCATTCACAGCAGAATTCAAAATTCTCACACTGACCTACAAAGCCCTCACCAATGCTGCCCAACCCTACCTGTCCTCAATCATCAACAAATATACTCCAGCCCGCCCCCTAAGATCCAACAATGATCTGCTCACTGCGTCCTCTACCATCACCTCCTCTCATGCTAGACTACAGGACTTCTCTTGTGCGGCACCAACCCTCTGGAATGCACTTCCTTCCTCCCCTAACCTCTCCTCCTTTAAATGTTCCCTAAAAACCTTTTTGTTCAGGGAAGTTTATCACCCGACTTATTAACACATTAACTTCACTTAACTAACAGTTGCCCTCATCTATCTCCTCACTAATATCATTCCCACCTTTGCAGTCCCCACCTCCTGTTTCCCACCCTCCTACCCATCTAGATTGTAAGTTCCCACAGGAATAGGGCCCTCAATTCCCCCTGTATCCGTCTGTAAAATTGTGTATTTTATCGTATTGTTTCTCTGTTGTACTTTAATCTTTGTACCCATGGGCAGCGCTGCGGAATCTGTTGGCGCTTTATAAATAATAATAATAATAATAATAATAATAATAATAATATTCTCACCTCTGCAGTCCCCACTTCCTGTTTCCCACCCTCCTACCCGTCTAGATTGTAAGTTCCCACGGGAATAGAGCCCTCAATTCCCCCTGTATCTGTCTGTAAAATTGTGTCTTTTATTGTATTGTTTCTCAGTTGTACTTTTATCCTTGTACCCATGGGCAGCGCTGCTGAATCTGTTGGCGCTTTATAAATAATAATAATAACATAATTTATGCTTACCTGATAAATTTATTTCTCTTGTAGTGTGTTCAGTCCACGGGTCATCCATTACTTATGGGATATATTCTCCTTCCCAACAGGAAGTTGCAAGAGGATCACCCAAGCAGAGCTGCTATATAGCTCCTCCCCTCACATGTCATATCCAGTCATTCGACCGAAACAAGATGAGAAAGGAGAAACTATAAGGTGCAGTGGTGACTGGAGTTATAATTTTAAAATTTAGAACCTGCCTTAAAAAAAGACAGGGCGGGCCGTGGACTGAACACACTACAAGAGAAATAAATTTATCAGGTAAGCATAAATTATGTTTTCTCTTGTTAAGTGTGTTCAGTCCACGGGTCATCCATTACTTATGGGATACCAATACCAAAGCTAAGTACACGGATGATGGGAGGGACAAGGCAGGAACATTAAACAGAAGGAACCACTGCCTGAAGAACCTTTCTCCCAAAACCAGCCTCCGAAGAAGCGAAAGTGTCAAATTTGTAAAATTTTGAAAAAGTATGAAGTGAAGACCAAGTTGCAGCCTTGCAAATCTGTTCAACAGAGGCCTCATTCTTAAAGGCCCAGGTGGAAGCCACAGCTCTAGTGGAATGAGCTGTAATTCTTTCAGGAGGCTGCTGTCCAGCAGTCTCATAGGCTAAACGTATTATGCTATGAAGCCAAAAAGAGAGAGAGGTAGCCGAAGCCTTTTGACCTCTCCTCTGTCCAGAGTAAACGACAAACAGAGAAGAAGTTTGTCTAAAATCTTTAGTTGCCTGTAAGTAGAACTTCAGAGCACGGACCACGTCTAGATTATGCAAAAGACGTTCCTTCTTTGAAGAAGGATTAGGACATAATGATGGAACAACAATCTCTTGATTGATATTCCTGTTAGAAACAACCTTAGGTAAAAACCCAGGTTTAGTACGCAGAACTACCTTATCTGAATGAAAGATCAGATAAGGAGAATCACAATGCAGATAACTCAGATACTCTTCGAGCCGAGGAAATAGCCATCAAAAACAAAAAACTTTCCAAGATAAAAGCTTAATATCAATGGAATGAAGGGGTTCAAACGGAACACCCTGAAGAACTTTAAGAACCAAGTTTAAGCTCCACGGAGGAGCAACAGCTTTAAACACAGGCTTAATTCTAGCCAAAGCCTGACAAAAGGCCTGGACGTCTGGATGCTCCGCCAGACGTTTGTGTAAAAGAATAGACAGAGCTGAAATCTGTCCCTTTAGCGAACTAGCGGATAAACCCTTTTCTAAACCCTCTTGTAGAAAAGCTAATATCCTAGGAATCCTAACCTTACTCCATGAGTAACTCTTGGATTCGCACCAATATAAATATTTACGCCATATCTTATGGTAAATTTTTCTTGTCACAGGTTTCTGAGCCTGTATTAATGTATCAATAACCGAATCCGAAAACCCACGCTTTGATAGAATCAAGCGTTCAGTTTCCAGGCAGTCAGCCTCAGAGAAATTAGGTTTGGATGGTTGAAAGGACCCTGAATTAGAAGGTTCTGCCT
This sequence comes from Bombina bombina, assembly GCF_027579735.1. Taxonomy (NCBI): domain Eukaryota; kingdom Metazoa; phylum Chordata; class Amphibia; order Anura; family Bombinatoridae; genus Bombina; species Bombina bombina. The sequence goes on from NC_069502.1 coordinate 1,240,436,411, forward strand.
CAGAGGAAGAGACCATGGTGGACAGGATGACATGTCCACTAGGTCTGCATACCAGGTCCTGCGTGGCCACGCAGGCGCTATCAGAATAACCGATGCCCTCTCCTGTTTGATCCTGGCAATCAGCCGAGGTAGCAACGGAAATGGTGGAAACACATAAGCTATGTTGAAAACCCAAGGGGCTGCTAATGCATCTACCAGCACCGCTCCCGGGTCCCTGGACCTGGATCCGTAACAAGGAAGCTTCGCGTTCTGGCGAGATGCCATGAGATCCAGATCCGGTTTGCCCCAACGACGAATCAGATGAGCAAATACCTCCGGGTGAAGTTCCCACTCTCCCGGATGAAAAGTCTGGCGACTTAGGAAATCCGCCTCCCAGTTCTCTACGCCTGGGATGTGAATCGCTGACAGGTGGCAAGAGTGAGACTCTGCACAGCGCATTATCTTCGAGACTTCCAACATCGCTAGGGAACTCCTGGTTCCCCCTTGATGATTGATGTAAGCCACAGTCGTGATATTGTCCGACTGAAATCTGATGAACCTCAGCTTTGCTAACTGAGGCCAAGCCAGAAGAGCATTGAATATTGCTCTTAATTCTAGAATGTTTATTGGGAGGAGTTTCTCCTCCTGAGTCCACGATCCCTGAGCCTTCAGGGAATTCCAGACTGCTCCCCAGCCTAGAAGGCTGACATCCGTTGTTACAATCGTCCAATCTGGCCTGCGAAAGGTCATTCCTTTGGACAGATGAACCGGTGACAACCACCAGAGAAGCGAATCTCTGGTCTCCTGGTCCAGATTTAGCAAAGGGGACAGATCTGAGTAATCCCCGTTCCATTGACTGAGCATGCATAGTTGCAGCGGTCTGAGATGCAGGCGCGCAAATGGCACTATCCATGCACTGAGCTACCGATGGGCTTGGAATGGAATGAAGGACACGGCAAGCATTGAGAATCTTTGATAACCTGGACTCCGTCAGGTAAATCTTCATCTCTACAGAATCTATAAGAGTCCCTAGAAAAGGAACCCGTGTGAGTGGTAACAGAGAAAACTCTTTTCCACGTTCACTTTCCACCCATGCGACCTCAGAAATGCTAGAACTATCTCTGTATGAGACTTTGCATTCTGAAAACTTGACCCTTAGGAATTTGTTTAAGATCTTTAAGTCCAAGATTGCTCTGAAGGTTCCCTCTTTTTTGGGAACCACAAATAGATTTGAGTAAAATCCTTGTCCCTTTTCCGATCGCGGAACTGAGTGGATCACCCCCATGATTAAGAGGTCTTGTACACATTGTAGAAATGCCTCTCTCTTTACTAGGTTTGTTGATGACCTCGAAAGATGGAACCTCCCTTGTGGAGGAGAGGATTTGAAATCCAGAAGGTATCCCTGAGATATAATCTTTAACGTCCAGGGATCCTACACATCTCTTGCCCAAGCCTGGGCAAAGAGAGAAAGTCTGCCCCCCACTAAATCCGTCTCTGGATAGGGGGCCCTGACTTCATGCTGTCTTAGGGGCGGGAGTAGGCTTTCTGGCCTGCTTGCCCTTGTTCCATGACTGGTTGCCTTTCCAACCTTGTCTGTAACGAGCAGTAGTTCCTTCCTGTTTTGGAGTGGAGGAAGTCGATGCTGCTCCTGCCTTGAAGTTACGAAAGGCACGAAAATTAGACTATTTGGCCTTTGGTTTGGCCCTGTCCTGAGGAAGGGCGTGGCCCTTACCTCCCGTAATGTCAGCAATAATTTCCTTCAAGCCGGGCCCGAATAAGGTCTGCCCTTTGAAAGGAATGTTAAGTAGTTTAGACTTGGAAGTTACATCCGCTGACCAGGATTTAAGCCAGAGCGCTCTGCGCGCCTGTATGGCGAATCCGGAATTTTTAGCCGTAAGTTTGGTTAGATGTACTACGGCATCTGAAACAAACGCATTAGCTTGCTTAAGGGTTCTAACTTTGCTCAAGGCCTCATCCAACGGCTCTGTGCGAATCGCCTCTTCCAGAGACTCAAACCAGAATGCCGCTGCAGCCGTGACAGGCGCAATGCATGCAAGAGGCTGCAATATAAAACCCTGTTGAACAAACATTTTCTTAAGATAACCCTCTAATTTTTTATCCATTGGATCTGAGAAAGCACAGCTATCCTCCACCGGGATAGTGGTACGCTTGGCTAACGTAGAAACTGCTCCCTCCACCTTAGGGACCGTCTGCCATAAGTCTCGTGTTGTGGCGTCTATAGGGAACATTTTTCTAAATATGGGGGAGGGGAAAAAGGCCCACCGGGTCTATCCCACTCCTTACTGATAATTTCTGTAAGTCTTTTTGGTATAGGAAAAACGTCAGTACACACCGGTACCGCATAGTATCTATCCAACCTACACAATTTCTCTGGAATTGCCACCGTGTCGCAATCATTCAGAGCCGCTAATACCTCCCCTAGTAACACACGGAGGTTCTCAAGCTTAAATTTAAAATTTGAAATTTCTGAAGCCGGTCTCCCCGAATCAGAACCGTCACCGACAGAATGAAACTCACTGTCCTCATGTTCTGCAAGTTGTGACGCAGTATCAGACATGGCTCTCGTGTCATCAGCGCGCTCTGTCCTTAACCCAGAGCTATCGCGTTTGCCCCTTAATTCGGGCATATTATATAATACTTCTTTCATAACATTAGCAATATCATGTAAAGTGATTTGTAAGGGCCTAGATGTACTAGGTGTCTCAATCCAACGCATCTCCCGAGCGGGAGACGCAGGTACTGACACGTGAGGAGAGTTAGGTGGCATAACTTCCCCCTCGTTGTCTGGTGATAGCTTCTTAATCGGTACAGATTGACTTTTATTCAAAGCAATATCAATACAATTGGTACACATCGTTCTATTGGGCTCCACATTGGCTTTTGAACATGATGAACAAACAGTTTCCTCTGAATCAGACATGTTTAAAACAGACTTAGCAATGAAACTAACAAGCTTGGAAATCACTTTCAATAAGTTTTACAAGCAATATAAAAAACGCTGCAGCGCTTCAAAAGTACAGATATAATTAAACAATTCTTAACAAGAAGTGTACTATTAGCAGAGGATTGCACCCATTAGCAAAAGGATGATTAACCCCTCGATACCCAAAACGGATAAAACAGATATCAATTAAGATTTAACGCTTTTAATCAGTCAGCACACTGTCACAGATCTGCTGTGACTGATTACCTCCCTCACAAATGAAATTTGCAGACCCCTGAGCTCTCTAGAGACGTCCTGGATCAAGGAGGAAGAAGCAGAAAGACTGTGAAATAATTTTAACTGTGCAAAGGCGCTAAAACAAGGGCCCTCCCACTCCAATCACAACAGTGGGAGCCCTGATATAACGGTTTCCATGCAGAAAAATATGTTAGCCATGTGGAAAAAATCATGCCCAAAGCGATTTATCACCAAAGTACCTCACAAAAAACGAATAACATGCCAGTAAACGTTTTATTAAAAAACAACATTTTTCAATGTCATGCAAAGCTATCACTAAGCCTGCTACCAGTCGCTACCACTGCAGAGAAGGCTTAAGTATTATTTCAGTGTTAACAGTATTTTCTCAGTCAAATTCTAGTCCCTAGAATATAACTCGACTGTGCATACATTTATCAGCCTGATACCAGTTGCTACTACTGCATTTAAGGCTGTACTTACATCATACGGTAACAGCAGTATTTTCTTAGTCAATTCCATTCCCAGAAAATAAAGTACTGCACATACCTCATTCGCGGAGGACCACGTATGCTATTCCCAGTCTGAAGTTACCCCACTCCTCAGAATGTCGAGAACAGCCAGTGGATCTTAGTTACGCCTGCTAAGATCATAGATATAATAAGCAGGCAGTTTCTTCTTCCAAATACTGCCTAAGATAGAAAAACAGCACACTCCGGTGCCATTTAAAATAAACTTTTGATTGAAGAATAGTTAACAGTTAATAGTTAAGTAAAAACTCCAGCTCCTCTCGCGACCTCCTTCTTTGTTGAGGGTTGCAAGAGAATGACTGGATATGACATGTGAGGGGAGGAGCTATATAGCAGCTCTGCTTGGGTGATCCTCTTGCAACTTCCTGTTGGGAAGGAGAATATATCCCATAAGTAATGGATGACCCGTGGACTGAACACACTTAACAAGAGAAAATAATAATAATAAAAATAATAATAATAATAATAATAATAATAATAATAATAATAATAATAATAATAATAATAATAATAATAATAATAATAATAATAATAATAATAATAATAATAATAATAATAATAATAATAATAATATCATTCTCACCTCTGCAGTCCCCACTTCCTGTTTCCCACCTTCCTGGGATGTAAAACTACCTCTAGTCCTAATGGCATTAAGAGCAACTTCAAGTAGTGCTACCAAGATGTCACCTTTTGCATCTGCTGTACCGTACATCAGACCAAAACTTGATAAACGCTGCCAATACACATCAATACGTGGAGAACCTAAGAAAGCACCTGCAATATGCCTTTGCATTTGCTCAAAGAAATTTAGAAAGAGCCGCAACTGCCACTAAAACCTATTATGATCTCAAGACCTCCAAAAAGGAATATGAAATAAATGATAAAGTTTATCTTTATAACTTTGGAAGAGATCAGGTTAGGGAGAAGAAATTTCTTCCATCATGGAAAGGTCCTTTTGTTGTTACTGACAAAATATCTCCAGTGGCCTATAAAATAAGGATCCCCAAAAATGAAAGTTTCATAGATAAATGGGTCCATATCAATCAGCTGCGAGCATGTCATCCTAGGTCCCAACTACAAGTCACAGAGGGAGAATGAAGTGTCATATCCCCAAAATGAAATAAAGACATACTGTAGTTTAAAGATGCCTAACTGATAAACATTAAGGCTCAAAAATGACGGACTCTCTGCATGAGAGACTGTCTATAATGCATACAATCAACATCCTCACCAAATACCATTGACTTTGAGCCAATTTGAATACATGTGTCCTTCATCTATTTAAAATTGGAAGGGGGATTTATGTCAAGGTATATGTAAGGTTAATAAATAACAGAATTTATGCTTACCTGATAAATTACTTTCTCCAACGGTATGTCCGGTCCACGGCGTCATCCATTACTTGTGGGAAATATTCTCCCCCACAGGGAAAGGCAAGGAGAGCACACAGCAAGAGCTGTCCATATAGCTCCCCCTCTGGCTCCGCCCCCCAGTCATTCGACCGACGGTTAGGAGAAAAAGGAGAAACTATAGGGTGCCGTGGTGACTGTAGTGTATAAAGAAAAAATATTTCAACCTGATTAGGAAAACCAGGGCGGGCCGTGGACCGGACACACCGTTGGAGAAAGTAATTTATCAGGTAAGCATAAATTCTGTTTTCTCCAACATTGGTGTGTCCGGTCCACGGCGTCATCCATTACTTGTGGGAACCAATACCAAAAATTTGACTTGTTCTTAGCCTTAAAAGGCCTATCCTGTGGGAGGGCATGGCCCTTACCCCCAGTGATGTCTGAAATAATTTCCTTCAATTCCGACCCAAAAAGGGTCTTACCCTTGAAAGGAATATTAAGTAACTTAGTCTTGGACGACACATCTGCCGACCAGGATTTTAGCCAAAGCGCCCTCCGCGCTACTATAGCAAAACCTGAGTTTTTCGCCGCCAATTTCGTTATTTGAAAAGCGGCATCCAATATAAAGGAATTAGCTAACTTTAATGCGTGAATTCTGTCCATGAATTCTTCATAGGAAGTCTCTTTCTGAAGCAACCTTTCTAGTTCCTCGAACCAAAAGGACGCCGCTGAAGTGACAGTAATAACACACCTAGCTGGTTGAAGGATGAACCCTTGCTGAACAAAAATCTTTTTAAGCAATCCTTCCAATTTTTTTATCCATAGGATCTTTGAAAGCGCAGCTGTCCTCTATAGGAATAGTTGTGCGCTTTGCTAGTGTTGAAACAGCTCCCTCAACCTTCGGGACCATCTGCCATGCGTCCATTCTAGGGTCTATTATGGGAAACATTTTCTTAAATACAGGAGGTGGGGCAAAGGGTACACCTGGCTTCTCCCACTCCTTATCCACTATGCTCGCTACCCTCTTGGGTATAGGAAAAGCATCGTCGTGCACTGGGACCTCTAAAAATTTGTCCAATTTGCACAACTTCTCTGGTACTACCATAGAATCACAGTCATCCAGAGTAGCTAATACCTCCTTAAGCAAAGCGCGGAGATGTTCTAGCTTAAACTTAAATGCCACTAGATCAGGTTCTGCCTGTTGAGAAATTTTTCCTGAGTCTGAAATTTCACCCTCAGACAGCCCTTCCCCCCCACAGCCAATTCTGATTGATGTGAGGGTAAAATAGATAAGGCATCGTCAGCGTCTGATTGTTCATCCTTTTTATCTGTATTTAAAACTGAACAATCACGCTTTCTCTGAAATGCTGGCAGAGTGGATAAAAGATTTGCTATAGAATTATCCACTACTGCTGTCAATTGTTGCATAGAAATAAGCACTGGCGCGCTAGGTGTCGCCTGCGCGGGCAAAGCTGGTGTAGACACAGAAGGAGAGGATGTAGAACTATCCCCACTACCTTCATTAGATAAATCATCTTGGGCAACATTATGAAATGTAACAGAGCTGTCCTTATTTTGTTTGGACGCTATGGCACAATCATCACAAACACTCGAAGGGGGAACCACATTTGTCTCTACACACACAGAACATAGGTTATCTGATGGCCCAGACATGTTAAACAGATTTAGGCAGGCAAACAATGCAATAAAAACGATTTTAAACAAAAACGTTACTGTCTCTTTAAATAATAAAATGACACACTTTATTTCTGAATGTTCAAAAAACTATGAAGGCAATATCCGATTTTTATGAAATTTGGACCCCAGTGTCTTAATGCTTATAAAGTATTGCACAGCAAATATGGAGACTCTAGCTCTTAAAACAAGCAAACCGGAGCAAATTGTTGGATTTAACCGTTTTTATACACCATAATCCCTGCTACAGCATTGCTGTAGCTTTTACCTTCCTTAGGGGTCAACCATCCACAGAAATAAGCCTTCTGGAGTCACTTTCTGAGCCACAGGACCCTCTCACATGAGACTGCATGCACTGCCTTGAAAATCAACTGCACAGCTGAAGCGCCAAAAACAGAATTTATGTTTACCTGATAAATTTCTTTCTCCAACGGTGTGTCCGGTCCACGGCGTCATCCTTACTTGTGGGATATTCTCTTCCCCAACAGGAAATGGCAAAGAGCCCAGCAAAGCTGGTCACATGATCCCTCCTAGGCTCCGCCTACCCCAGTCATTCGACCGACGTTAAGGAGGAATAATAGCATAGGAGAAACCATATGGTACCGTGGTGACTGTAGTTAAAGAAAATAATTTATCAGACCTGATTAAAAAACCAGGGCGGGCCGTGGACCGGACACACCGTTGGAGAAAGAAATTTATCAGGTAAACATAAATTCTGTTTTCTCCAACATAGGTGTGTCCGGTCCACGGCGTCATCCTTACTTGTGGGAACCAATACCAAAGCTTTAGGACACGGATGAAGGGAGGGAGCAAATCAGGTCACCTAAATGGAAGGCACCACGGCTTGCAAAACCTTTCTCCCAAAAATAGCCTCAGAAGAAGCAAAAGTATCAAACTTGTAAAATTTGGTAAAAGTGTGCAGTGAAGACCAAGTCGCTGCCCTACATATCTGATCGACAGAAGCCTCGTTCTTGAAGGCCCATGTGGAAGCCACAGCCCTAGTGGAATGAGCCGTGATTCTTTCGGGAGGCTGCCGTCCGGCAGTCTCGTAAGCCAATCTGATGATGCTTTTGATCCAAAAAGAGAGAGAGGTAGAAGTTGCTTTTTGACCTCTCCTTTTACCTGAATAAACAACAAACAGGGAAGATGTTTGTCTAAAATCCTTTGTAGCATCTAAATAGAATTTTAGAGCGCGAACAACATCCAAATTGTGCAACAAGCGTTCCTTCTTTGAAACTGGTTTCGGACACAGAGAAGGTACGATAATCTCCTGGTTAATGTTTTTGTTAGAAACAACTTTTGGAAGAAAACCAGGTTTAGTACGTAAAACCACCTTATCTGCATGGAACACCAGATAAGGAGGAGAACACTGCAGAGCAGATAATTCTGAAACTCTTCTAGCAGAAGAAATTGCAACTAAAAACAAAACTTTCCAAGATAATAACTTAATATCAACGGAATGTAAGGGTTCAAACGGAACCCCCTGAAGAACTGAAAGAACTAGATTGAGACTCCAAGGAGGAGTCAAAGGTTTGTAAACAGGCTTGATTCTAACCAGAGCCTGAACAAAGGCTTGAACATCTGGCACAGCTGCCAGTTTTTTGTGAAGTAACACCGACAAGGCAGAAATCTGTCCCTTCAGGGAACTTGCCGATAATCCTTTTTCCAATCCTTCTTGAAGGAAGGATAGAATCCTAGGAATCTTAACCTTGTCCCAAGGGAATCCTTTAGATTCACACCAACAGATATATTTTTTCCAAATTTTGTGGTAAATCTTTCTAGTTACAGGCTTTCTGGCCTGAACAAGAGTATCGATAACAGAATCTGAGAAACCTCGCTTCGATAAAATCAAGCGTTCAATCTCCAAGCAGTCAGCTGGAGTGAAACCAGATTCGGATGTTCGAACGGACCCTGAACAAGAAGGTCTCGTCTCAAAGGTAGCTTCCAAGGTGGAGCCGATGACATATTCACCAGATCTGCATACCAAGTCCTGCGTGGCCACGCTGGAGCTATCAAGATCACCGACGCCCTCTCCTGATTGATCCTGGCTACCAGCCTGGGGATGAGAGGAAACGGCGGGAACACATAAGCTAGTTTGAAGGTCCAAGGTGCTACTAGTGCATCCACTAGAGCCGCCTTGGGATCCCTGGATCTGGACCCGTAGCAAGGAACTTTGAAGTTCTGACGAGAGGCCATCAGATCCATGTCTGGAATGCCCCAAAGTTGAGTGACTTGGGCAAAGATTTCCGGATGGAGTTCCCACTCCCCCGGATGCAATGTCTGACGACTCAGAAAATCCGCTTCCCAATTTTCCACTCCCGGGATGTGGATAGCAGACAGGTGGCAGGAGTGAGACTCCGCCCATAGAATAATCTTGGTCACTTCTTCCATCGCTAGGGAACTCCTTGTTCCCCCCTGATGGTTGATGTACGCAACAGTCGTCATGTTGTCTGATTGAAACCGTATGAACTTGGTCCTCGCTAGCTGAGGCCAAGCCTTGAGAGCATTGAATATCGCTCTCAGTTCCAGAATATTTATCGGTAGAAGAGATTCTTCCCGAGACCAAAGACCCTGAGCTTTCAGGGATCCCCAGACCGCGCCCCAGCCCATCAGACTGGCGTCGGTCGTGACAATGACCCACTCTGGTCTGTGGAATGTCATCCCTCGTGACAGGTTGTCCAGGGACAGCCACCAACGGAGTGAGTCTCTGGTCCTCTGATTTACTTGTATCTTTGGAGACAAGTCTGTATAGTCCCCATTCCACTGACTGAGCATGCACAGTTGCAATGGTCTTAGATGAATGCGCGCAAAAGGAACTATGTCCATTGTCGCTACCATCAACCCGATCACTTCCATGCACTGAGCTACGGAAGGAAGAGGAACGGAATGAAGTATTCGACAAGAGTCCAGAAGCTTTGTCTTTCTGGCCTCTGTTAGAAAAATCCTCATTTCTGAGGAGTCTATAATTGTTCCCAAGAAGGGAACCCTTGTTGACGGGGATAGAGAACTCTTTTCCACGTTCACTTTCCAGCCGTGCGATCTGAGAAAGGCCAGGACGATGTCCGTGTGAGCCTTTGCTCGAGGGAGGGACGACGCTTGAATCAGAATGTCGTCCAGGTAAGGTACAACTGCAATGCCCCTTGGTCTTAGCACAGCTAGAAGGGACCCTAGTACCTTTGTGAAAATCCTTGGAGCAGTGGCTAATCCGAAAGGAAGCGCCACGAACTGGTAATGTTTGTCCAGGAATGCAAACCTTAGGAACCGATGATGTTCCTTGTGGATAGGAATATGTAGATACGCATCCTTTAAATCCACCGTGGTCATGAATTGACCTTCCTGGATGGAAGGAAGGATAGTTCGAATGGTTTCCATCTTGAAAGATGGGACCTTGAGAAATTTGTTTAAGATCTTGAGATCTAGGATTGGTCTGAACGTTCCCTCTTTTTTGGGAACTATGAACAGATTGGAGTAGAACCCCATCCCTTGTTCTCTCCATGGAACAGGATGAATCACTCCCATTTTTAACAGGTCTTCTACACAATGTAAGAACGCCTGTCTTTTTATGTGGTCTGAAGACAACTGAGACCTGTGGAACCTTCCCCTTGGGGGAAGTCCCTTGAATTCCAGAAGATAACCCTGGGAGACTATTTCTAGCGCCCAAGGATCCAGAACATCTCTTGCCCAAGCCTGAGCGAAGAGAGAGAGTCTGCCCCCCACCAGATCCGGTCCCGGATCGGGGGCCGATATTTCATGCTGTCTTGGTAGCAGTGGCAGGTTTCTTTGCCTGCTTTCCCTTGTTCCAGCCTTGCATAGGTCTCCAAGCTGGCTTGGCCTGAGAAGTATTACCCTCTTGCTTAGAGGACGTAGCACCTTGGGCTGGTCCGTTTTTACGAAAGGGACGAAAATTAGGTCTATTTTTTGCCTTGAAAGGCCGATCCTGAGGAAGGGCATGGCCCTTACCCCCAGTGATATCAGAGATAATCTCTTTCAAGTCAGGACCAAACAGCGTTTTCCCCTTGAAAGGAATGTTTAGTAGCTTGTTCTTGGAAGACGCATCAGCCGACCAAGATTTCAACCAAAGCGCTCTGCGCGCCACAATAGCAAACCCAGAATTCTTAGCCGCTAACTTAGCCAATTGCAAAGAGGCGTCTAGAGTGAAAGAATTAGCCAATTTGAGAGCATTGACTCTGTCCATAATCTCCTCATAAGGAGGAGAGTCACTATCGAGCACCTTAATCAGTTCATCAAACCAGAAATATGCGGCTGTAGTGACAGGGACAATGCATGAAATGGGTTGTAGAAGGTAACCCTGCTGAACAAACATCTTTTTAAGCAAACCTTCTAATTTTTTATCCATAGGATCTTTGAAAGCACAACTATCCTCTATGGGAATAGTGGTGCGTTTGTTTAAAGTAGAAACCGCTCCCTCGACCTTGGGGACTGACTGCCATAAGTCCTTTCTGGGGTCGACCATAGGAAACAATTTATTAAATATGGGGGGAGGGACGAAAGGAATACCGGGCCTTTCCCATTCTTTATTAACAATGTCCGCCACCCGCTTGGGTATAGGAAAAGCTTCTGGGAGCCCCGGCACCTCTAGGAACTTGTCCATTTTACATAGTTTCTCTGGGATGACCAAATTTTCACAATCATCCAGAGTGGATAATACCTCCTTAAGCAAAATGCGGAGATGTTCCAATTTAAATTTAAAAGTAATCACATCAGATTCAGCCTGCTGAGAAATGTTCCCTAAATCAGTAATTTCTCCCTCAGACAAAACCTCCCTGGCTCCCTCAGATTGGGTTAGGGGCCCTTCAGAGATATTAATATCAGCGTCGTCATGCACTTCAGTAACTAAAACAGAGCATCCACGCTTACGCTGACAAGGGTTCATTTTGGCTAAAATGTTTTTGACAGAATTATCCATTACAGCCGTTAATTGTTGCATAGTAAGGAGTATTGGCGCGCTAGATGTACTAGGGGCCTCCTGAGTGGGCAAGACTCGTGTAGACGAAGGAGGGAATGATGCAGTACCATGCTTACTCCCCTCACTTGAGGAATCATCTTGGGCATCATTGTCATTATCACATAAATCACATTTATTTAAATGAATAGGAATTCTGGCTTCCCCACATTCAGAACACAGTCTATCTGGTAGTTCAGACATGTTAAACAGGCATAAACTTGATAAGAAAGTACAAAAAACGTTTTGAAATAAAACCGTTACTGTCACTTTAAATTTTAAACTGAACACACTTTATTACTGCAATTGCGAAAAAACATGAAGGAATTGTTCAAAATTCACCAAACTTTCACCACAGTGTCTTAAAGCCTTGAAAATATTGCACACCAATTTTGGAAGCTTTAACCCTTAAAATAACGGAACCGGAGCCGTTTTAAGCTTTAACCCCTTTACAGTCCCTGGTATCTGCTTTGCTGAGACCCAACCAAACCCAAGGGGAATACGATACCAAAAGATGCCTTCAGAAGTCTTTTATCAGTATCAGAGCTCCTCTCACATGCGACTGCATGCCATGCCTCTCAAAAACAAGTGCGCAACACCGGCGCGAAAATGAGACTCTGCCTATGCTTTGGGAAAGCCCCTAAAGAATAAGGTGTCTAAAACAGTGCCTGCCGATATAATTATATCAAAATACCCAGAATAAATGATTCCTCAAGGCTAAATAAGTGTTAATATCAATCGATTTAGCCCAAAAAATGTCTACAGTCTAAATAAGCCCTTGTGAAGCCCTTATTTACAATCGTAATAAACATGGCTTACCGGATCCCATAGGGAAAATGACAGCTTCCAGCATTACATCGTCTTGTTAGAATGTGTCATACCTCAAGCAGCAAAGGACTGCAAACTGTTCCCCCAACTGAAGTTAATGCTCTCAACAGTCCTGTGTGGAACAGCCATGGATTTTAGTTACGGTTGCTAAAATCATTTTCCTCATACAAACAGAATTCTTCATCTCTTTTCTGTTTCTGAGTAAATAGTACGTACCAGCACTATTTGAAAATAACAAACTCTTGATTGAATAATGAAAAACTACAGTTAAACACTAAAAAACTCTAAGCCATCTCCGTGGAGATGTTGCCTGTACAACGGCAAAGAGAATGACTGGGGTAGGCGGAGCCTAGGAGGGATCATGTGACCAGCTTTGCTGGGCTCTTTGCCATTTCCTGTTGGGGAAGAGAATATCCCACAAGTAAGGATGACGCCGTGGACCGGACACACCTATGTTGGAGAAATGAAGCCTCCTCCCTCAGTACACTAGAGTGAAGGGGCCTTCCTGAATAGATTTAGGTGTCTAAAACAAGCCAGATCAATAAAAAACGTCCCCAAGTGTATATGAGCTCATAAAACATTTCATATGCCATGATATTGCAATAAAAACCAATCGATTTGGCCCCTAACAGTGTCTACCAGCATAAAATTCAAAAAGGGGAAGCCTGTTATCTTTTTTGCTGAGGTGAAAGAAAAATGGCTTACCGTTTTCCCTGAGGGGAAAAATGACTGTCATCTAGCATTAGCCTGTGTTGTTAGGAGACTAGTCATACCTGAAGCAGATGAGTCTGCCAGCTGTTACCCCCAACTGAAGTTCTCTAGTTTCAACAGTCCTGCGTGGTAACAGTAATGGATTTTAGTTACTTGTGCTAAAATCATAGCCCTCTTAAACAGAAATCTTCATCACTTTTCTGTTGCAGAGTAAATAGTACAAGCCAGCACTATTTTAAAATAACAAACTCTTGATAGAAGAAATAAAAAACTACAACTAACACCACAAACTCCTTGCCATCCCCGTGGAGATGCTACTTGTTCAGAGCGGCAAGGAGAATGACTGGGGGGCGGAGCCAGAGGGGGAGCTATATGGACAGCTCTTGCTGTGTGCTCTCCTTGCCTTTCCCTGTGGGGGAGAATATTTCCCACAAGTAATGGATGATGCCGTGGACCGGACACACCAATGTTGGAGAAATATATATTTAATCAGATATCCGACTGGTCAGTAGAAAATGATTCATTTCATTCAGAAAAACTGACTTCAATCATGTTTAGTTCTCCCCCACTCAGCATGTAAAGTTATTCTAAACACACAAGTGAGGACATTAGAGCATTTGGTTTCATTAAAATTTAACAACCATTTCAGGAGACCATATGTGTGACTGCCTGGAAATGTGAGATAAAATCTCTTACCCCTCACAAATGTTCCCTAAGAGTCTGACCTAGGTGAGACATTGTGTGAGAAAGTAACCCTGTACGTTTCAAATGCAAATAACCCCTGCTGTGTGGCTCTGACACTTAGATACACGTAATGCAGACACTACGTCTGGGGGGTATGCAAGCACTGAACCATGGAATCAAAAATAAAAACATTTTTTTTTATTCTCTCTGTTTTCCAGAAATCTAATGAAAATTATAAGAGCAACTGAGTTAATGAGATATCTGGATGAATGAATATATGACAGTGTGTGATCTGCTGGATTTTTGTATGGTTTTGAACACTGCATAGAAGTGTGTATATATATATATATATATATATATATATATATATATATATATATATATATATATATATATATATATATATATATATATATATATATATATATATTATTTTTTTTTTATTTATTTTTTTTTAAAGCATAAAATGTCTTAGCCTCTGTGTCTTTTAAGAATATAAATTGATATTTGTAGACCTAAAAAGAAAAGATTAAATGACACTTTTTATTTCAGGTGGACCATGGGAAAATTCATGCAGGCAGAACTTGTTGGAGATATAGAACAGGCTGTATTTGTGTAAATGCATGTATAACAGATGTATAAATGCCATTAATTTCAAAATAATTATTGATTTGCTTAAATATAGTATAATGCTAAAGGCACATGATATTTCATATCAAAATAATCAGAAAATTGATGTGATGCTGCTCCATCTATAATTAATATTGTGAGATTAATACAAGAAATTCTGGCAGTTATTACATATTTTAAATAAATATTTTCTTTCACTGTTAGAAATGTTCAAATGAATCTGTGTGTATTGTCATGCTGCCCCCCGGTGCTGTGATGCGAGAACTACAGCCAGAAGGCTTTTTGGCTGTTTAAAAATGAAATTTCAAAGGGCCAATCCGAGAAAAGGTTTCCGTTTGGGCGTTTCCAACCTCACCAGTGATAGAGAACTTATATAAGTTAATGCAAGAGAGGACAAATGGATTCTGCTGGCTAACTTGTAACTGGTTACTGGGCGTGAAAACCATTTTACTGCCTTTTCTCATTGATTGTAAAATATAATTATTGGTATTCTGAGGTGAGATAATTCCTATTAAGGAATACTGGATATCGATTGGCGTTCATCTTGGTAATGTATTAAGAGATTACTGTAGCAAATAAATGTAAAGAGCAGTTTGGATTTTAAGCTACTATTTCATAGCCTGTGTATTGTTAAACATATATCTTTAATGCCAAATTGTTTTTAATCTGTGCAAAACATTTATATATATATATATATATAATCTTAGAATTGATTTTAATTATAAGTAACTGTTTACAGTAAAAATATATGTATTTTTAGTATCCTAATTAGAATTGTGTTAGAGCAAAGCGTGGGTAAACAGCTGAGTATTTTACTTAAAATCCCGTTGTGTTAATTGAATGAAAGGCTATTTGTAAATAAGGCTGGTTTTAAAGGTAAACTCTTATGAGAGTTGTAAGAAGTATAGCACATCTAAATAGTTTTTTTTATTATTATTTTAACGTGTATAATATTGTTTCATATTCTAGTATTGCAAATATATTCCAATATGCTCATAGATATTAACTAATAAAAATAATTCAGATATTTATATTAATTCTATGGTTTCTAGTAGATGCATATTGATTGAGGGTTGATATTTTTAAAGGATAATTATTAAATACATTGTATTATAACCCTGCCATAGGCTGATATATTATTTGGAGAGCACTACTGAAGATTTTTATAAATATACTGACAAGAAGTAGAAGAGCTCTTGAATGGTCTTCTGCCAGCCGACAGTATGGAGCCTGAACCAGGATGTTGTCCAAGTATGGCGCTACTGCTATAATTAAGAACTGGCCTGAATTAATTTTCTTTTTTTTGGGACTATGAATAGATTTGAATAAAACCACAGACCCTGTTCCTGAAATTGAACCGGTATGATTACCCCTCAAATCTCTAGATCTGAAACACGCTTCAGAAAAGCCTGAGCCTTCACTGGATTTGCTAGAAAATGTGAGAAAAAAAAAAATCTTCTCACAGGAGGTCTTACTCTGAAACCTATTTGATACCCTTGAGAGACAATACTCTGAATCCATTGATTTTGGACAGAATCTGCCCAAATGTCTTGGAAAAAAATTAATCTGCCCCCACCAGCTGAGCTGGAATGAGGGCCGCACCTTCATGCGGACTTGGGGGCTGGCTTTGGCTTCTTAAAAGGCTTGGATTTATTCCAACTTGAAGGTTTCCAATTAGAACCAGATTCTTTGGGGGAAGGATTGGCTTTCTGTTCCTTATTCTGTCTAACAGAACGAAAATGGTTAGAAGCTTTAGATTTACCCTTAGATCTTTTAACCTGAGGTAAAAAAACTTCTTTCCCCCCAGTGACAGTTGAAAAAATTTAATCCAACTGAGAACCAAATAAGGAAATTTATGCTTACCTGATAAATTGATTTCTTCTACGATACGACGAGTCCACGGATTTCATCCTTACTTGTGGGATATTATCCTCCTGCTAACAGGAAGTGGCAAAGAGCACCACAGCAGAGCTGAATATATAGCTCCTCCCTTCCCCTCCACCCCCAGTCATTCGACCGAAGGTTATAGGAAGAGAAAGGAAAAGCAAAAAGGTGCAGAGGTGACTATATTTTTTATTATTTACACATTCAGTCACCTCTGCACCTTTTTGCTTTTCCTTTCTCTTCCTATAACCTTCGGTCGAATGACTGGGGGTGGAGGGGAAGGGAGGAGCTATATATACAGCTCTGCTGTGGTGCTCTTTGCCACTTCCTGTTAGCAGGAGGATAATATCCCACAAGTAAGGATGAAATCCGTGGACTTGTCGTATCGTAGAAGAAATCAATTTATCAGGTAAGCATAAATTTCCTTTTTTTCTACAAGATACGACGAGTCCACGGATTTCATCCTTACTTGTGGGATACAATAGCAAAGCAACAGGACACGGATGAAAGGGAGGGACAAGACAGAGAACTAAACGGAAGGCACCACTGCTTGAAGAACTTTTCTCCCAAAATAGCCTCAGAAGAAGCAAAAACAGAATTTATGTTTACCTGATAAATTACTTTCTCCAACGGTGTGTCCGGTCCACGGCGTCATCCTTACTTGTGGGATATTCTCCTCCCCAACAGGAAATGGCAAAGAGCCCAGCAAAGCTGGTCACATGATCCCTCCTAGGCTCCGCCTACCCCAGTCATTCGACCGACGTTAAGGAGGAATATTTGCATAGGAGAAACCATATGGTACCGTGGTGACTGTAGTTAAAGAAAATAAATTATCAGACCTGATTAAAAAAACCAGGGCGGGCCGTGGACCGGACACACCGTTGGAGAAAGTAATTTATCAGGTAAACATAAATTCTGTTTTCTCCAACATAGGTGTGTCCGGTCCACGGCGTCATCCTTACTTGTGGGAACCAATACCAAAGCTTTAGGACACGGATGAAGGGAGGGAGCAAATCAGGTCACCTAAATGGAAGGCACCACGGCTTGCAAAACCTTTCTCCCAAAAATAGCCTCAGAAGAAGCAAAAGTATCAAACTTGTAAAATTTGGTAAAAGTGTGCAGTGAAGACCAAGTCGCTGCCCTACATATCTGATCAACAGAAGCCTCGTTCTTGAAGGCCCATGTGGAAGCCACAGCCCTAGTGGAATGAGCTGTGATTCTTTCGGGAGGCTGCCGTCCGGCAGTCTCGTAAGCCAATCTGATGATGCTTTTAATCCAAAAAGAGAGAGAGGTAGAAGTTGCTTTTTGACCTCTCCTTTTACCAGAATAAACAACAAACAAGGAAGATGTTTGTCTAAAATCCTTTGTAGCATCTAAATAGAATTTTAGAGCGCGAACAACATCCAAATTGTGCAACAAACGTTCCTTCTTTGAAACTGGTTTCGGACACAGAGAAGGTACGATAATCTCCTGGTTAATGTTTTTGTTAGAAACAACTTTTGGAAGAAAACCAGGTTTAGTACGTAAAACCACCTTATCTGCATGGAACACCAGATAAGGAGGAGAACACTGCAGAGCAGATAATTCTGAAACTCTTCTAGCAGAAGAGATTGCAACCAAAAACAAAACTTTCCAAGATAATAACTTAATATCAACGGAATGTAAGGGTTCAAACGGAACCCCCTGAAGAACTGAAAGAACTAAATTGAGACTCCAAGGAGGAGTCAAAGGTTTGTAAACAGGCTTAATTCTAACCAGAGCCTGAACAAAGGCTTGAACATCTGGCACAGCTGCCAGCTTTTTGTGAAGTAACACAGACAAGGCAGAAATCTGTCCCTTCAGGGAACTTGCAGATAATCCTTTTTCCAATCCTTCTTGAAGGAAGGATAGAATCTTAGGAATCTTAACCTTGTCCCAAGGGAATCCTTTAGATTCACACCAACAGATATATTTTTTCCAAATTTTGTGGTAAATCTTTCTAGTTACAGGCTTTCTGGCCTGAACAAGAGTATCGATAACAGAATCTGAGAACCCTCGCTTCGATAAGATCAAGCGTTCAATCTCCAAGCAGTCAGCTGGAGTGAAACCAGGTTCGGATGTTCGAACGGACCCTGAACAAGAAGGTCTCGTCTCAAAGGTAGCTTCCAAGGTGGAGCCGATGACATATTCACCAGATCTGCATACCAAGTCCTGCGTGGCCACGCAGGAGCTATCAAGATCACCGACGCCCTCTCCTGATTGATCCTGGCTACCAGCCTGGGGATGAGAGGGAACGGCGGGAACACATAAGCTAGTTTGAAGGTCCAAGGTGCTACTAGTGCATCCACTAGAGCCGCCTTGGGATCCCTGGATCTGGACCCGTAGCAAGGAACTTTGAAGTTCTGACGAGAGGCCATCAGATCCATGTCTGGAATGCCCCACAGCTGAGTGACTTGGGCAAAGATTTCCGGATGGAGTTCCCACTCCCCCGGATGCAATGTCTGACGACTCAGAAAATCCGCTTCCCAATTTTCCACTCCTGGGATGTGGATAGCGGACAGGTGGCAGGAGTGAGACTCCGCCCATAGAATGATTTTGGTCACTTCTTCCATCGCTAGGGAACTCCTTGTTCCCCCCTGATGGTTGATGTACGCAACAGTTGTCATGTTGTCTGATTGAAACCGTATGAACTTGGCCCTCGCTAGCTGAGGCCAAGCCTTGAGAGCATTGAATATCGCTCTCAGTTCCAGAATATTTATCGGTAGAAGAGATTCTTCCCGAGACCAAAGACCCTGAGCTTTCAGGGATCCCCAGACCGCGCCCCAGCCCATCAGACTGGCGTCGGTCGTGACAATGACCCACTCTGGTCTGCGGAATGTCATCCCTTGTGACAGGTTGTCCAGGGACAGCCACCAACGGAGTGAGTCTCTGGTCCTCTGATTTACTTGTATCTTCGGAGACAAGTCTGTATAATCCCCATTCCACTGACTGAGCATGCACAGTTGTAATGGTCTTAGATGAATGCGCGCAAAAGGAACTATGTCCATAGCCGCTACCATCAACCCGATCACTTCCATGCACTGAGCTATGGAAGGAAGAGGAACGGAATGAAGTATCCGACAAGAGTCTAGAAGCTTTGATTTTCTGGCCTCTGTCAGAAATATCCTCATTTCTAAGGAGCCTATTATTGTTCCCAAGAAGGGAACCCTTGTTGACGGAGATAGAGAACTCTTTTCCACGTTCACTTTCCATCCGTGAGATCTGAGAAAGGCCAGGACGATGTCCGTGTGAGCCTTTGCTTGAGGAAGGGACGACGCTTGAATCAGAATGTCGTCCAAGTAAGGTACTACAGCAATGCCCCTTGGTCTTAGCACAGCTAGAAGGGACCCTAGTACCTTTGTGAAAATCCTTGGAGCAGTGGCTAATCCGAAAGGAAGCGCCACGAACTGGTAATGCTTGTCCAGGAATGCGAACCTTAGGAACCGATGATGTTCCTTGTGGATAGGAATATGTAGATACGCATCCTTTAAATCCACCGTGGTCATGAATTGACCTTCCTGGATGGAAGGAATAATAGTTCGAATGGTTTCCATCTTGAACGATGGAACCTTGAGAAACTTGTTTAAGATCTTGAGATCTAAGATTGGTCTGAACGTTCCCTCTTTTTTGGGAACTATGAACAGATTGGAGTAGAACCCCATCCCTTGTTCTCTTAATGGAACAGGATGAATCACTCCCATTTTTAACAGGTCTTCTACACAATGTAAGAATGCCTGTCTTTTTATGTGGTCTGAAGACAACTGAGACCTGTGGAACCTCCCCCTTGGGGGAAGTCCCTTGAATTCCAGAAGATAACCTTGGGAGACTATTTCTAGCGCCCAAGGATCCAGAACATCTCTTGCCCAAGCCTGAGCGAAGAGAGAGAGTCTGCCCCCCACCAGATCCGGTCCCGGATCGGGGGCCAACATTTCATGCAGTCTTGGTAGCAGTGGCAGGTTTCTTGGCCTGCTTTCCCTTGTTCCAGCATTGCATTGGTCTCCAAGCTGGCTTGGCTTGAGAAGTATTACCCTCTTGCTTAGAGGACGTAGCACCTCGGGCTGGTCCGTTTCTACGAAAGGGACGAAAATTAGGTTTATTTTTTGCCTTGAAAGGCCGATCCTGAGGAAGGGCGTGGCCCTTACCCCCAGTGATATCAGAGATAATCTCTTTCAAGTCAGGGCCAAACAGCGTTTTCCCCTTGAAAGGAATGTTAAGTAGCTTGTTCTTGGAAGACGCATCAGCCGACCAAGATTTCAACCAAAGCGCTCTGCGCGCCACAATAGCAAACCCAGAATTCTTAGCCGCTAACCTAGCCAATTGCAAAGTGGCGTCTAGGGTGAAAGAATTAGCCAATTTGAGAGCATTGATTCTGTCCATAATCTCCTCATAAGGAGGAGAATCACTATCGACCGCCTTTATCAGCTCATCGAACCAGAAACATGCGGCTGTAGCGACAGGGACAATGCATGCAATTGGTTGTAGAAGGTAACCCTGCTGAACAAACATCTTTTTAAGCAAACCTTCTAATTTTTTATCCATAGGATCTTTGAAAGCACAACTATCCTCTATGGGTATAGTGGTGCGTTTGTTTAAAGTGGAAACCGCTCCCTCGACCTTGGGGACTGTCTGCCATAAG
Source organism: Bombina bombina (assembly GCF_027579735.1). Lineage (NCBI taxonomy): Eukaryota > Metazoa > Chordata > Amphibia > Anura > Bombinatoridae > Bombina > Bombina bombina. Next base: position 1,240,457,517 of record NC_069502.1, read on the forward strand.
TCCTTTCTGGGGTCGACCAAAGGAAACAATTTTTTAAATATGGGGGGAGGGACGAAAGGAATACCGGGCCTTTCCCATTCTTTATTAACAATGTCCGCCACCCGCTTGGGTATAGGAAAAGCTTCTGGGAGCCCCGGCACCTCTAGGAACTTGTCCATTTTACATAGCTTCTCTGGGATGACCAACTTGTCACAATCATCCAGAGTGGATAATACCTCCTTAAGCAGAATGCGGAGATGTTCCAACTTAAATTTAAATGCAATCACATCAGGTTCAGCCTGTTGAGAAATGTTCCCTGAATCAGTAATTTCTCCCTCAGACAAAACCTCCCTGGCCCCATCAGACTGGGTTAGGGGCCCTTCAGAGATATTAGTATCAGCGTTGCCATGCTCTTCAGTATCTAAAACAGAGCAGCCGCGCTTACGCTGACAAGTGTTCATTTGGGCTAAAATGTTTTTGACAGAATTATCCATTACAGCCGTTAATTGTTGCATAGTAAGGAGTATTGGCGCGCTAGATGTACTAGGGGCCTCCTGAGTGGGCAAGACTCGTGTAGACGAAGGAGGGAATGATGCAGTACCATGCTTACTCCCCTCACTTGAGGAATCATCTTGGGCATCATTGTCATTATCACATAAATCACATTTATTTAAATGAATAGGAATTCTGGCTTCCCCACATTCAGAACACAGTCTATCTGGTAGTTCAGACATGTTAAACAGGCATAAACTTGATAACAAAGTACAAAAAACGTTTTAAAATAAAACCGTTACTGTCACTTTAAATTTTAAACTGAACACACTTTATTACTGCAATTGCGAAAAAACATGAAGGAATTGTACAAAATTCACCAAATTTTCACCACAGTGTCTTAAAGCCTTAAAAGTATTGCACACCAAATTTGGAAGCTTTAACCCTTAAAATAACGGAACCGGAGCCGTTTTAAACTTTAACCCCTTTACAGTCCCTGGTATCTGCTTTGCTGAGACCCAACCAAGCCCAAAGGGGAATACGATACCAAATGACGCCTTCAGAAAGTCTTTTCTAAGTATCAGAGCTCCACACACATGCGACTGCATGCCATGCCTCTCAAAAACAAGTGCGCCACACCGGCGCGAAAATGAGGCTCTGCTTATGCTTTGGGAAAGCCCCTAAGGAATAAGGTGTCTAATACAGTGCCTGCCGATATTCTTATATCAAAATACCCAGATAAAATGATTCCTCAAGGCTAAATATGTGTTAATAATGAATCGATTTAGCCCAGAAAAGTCTACAGTCTTAATAAGCCCTTGTGAAGCCCTTATTTATGATCGTAATAAACATGGCTTACCGGATCCCATAGGGAAAATGACAGCTTCCAGCATTACATCGTCTTGTTAGAATGTGTCATACCTCAAGCAGCAAGAGACTGCATACTGTTCCCCCAACTGAAGTTAGTAGCTCTCAACAGTCCTGTGTGGAACAGCCATGGATTTTAGTTACGGTTGCTAAAATCATTTTCCTCATACAAACAGAAATCTTCATCTCTTTTCTGTTTCTGAGTAAATAGTACATACCAGCACTATTTCAAATTAACAAACTCTTGATTGAATAATAAAAACTACAGTTAAACACTAAAAAACTCTAAGCCATCTCCGTGGAGATGTTGCCTGTACAACGGCAAAGAGAATGACTGGGGTAGGCGGAGCCTAGGAGGGATCATGTGACCAGCTTTGCTGGGCTCTTTGCCATTTCCTGTTGGGGAGGAGAATATCCCACAAGTAAGGATGACGCCGTGGACCGGACACACCTATGTTGGAGAAAGTATTAAATTTGTAAAATTTGGAAAAAGTATGAAGAGACGACCAAGTCGCAGCCTTACAAATCTGTTTAACAGATGCATCGTTTTTAAAGGCCCATGTGGAAGCCACAGCCCTAGTAGAATGAACCGTAATTCTTTCAGGAGGCTGCTGTCCAGCAGTCTCATATGCCAGGCGGATGATACTTCTCAGCCAAAAAGAAAGTGGTAGCCGTAGCTTTTTGACCCCTACGCTTTCCAGAATAAACAATGAATAATGAAGATGATTGACGGAAATCCTTAGTTGCCTGTAAGTAAAACTTTAAGGCACGGACCACGTCCAGGTTATGTAACAGACGCTCCTTCTTAGAAGAAGGATTAGGACACAAGGAAGGAAAAACCATTTCCTGATTGATATTCTTATTTGAAACAACCTTAGGAAGAAAACCAGGTTTGGTACGTAAAACCACCTTATCAGAATGAAATATGAGATAAGGCGAATCACACTAACACTGAAAGCTCAGAAACTCTTCGAGCAGAAAAAATAGCAACCAAAAACAGAACTTTCCAAGATAACAATGGAATGCATAAAACGGAACCCCTTGAAGAACTCGAAGAACTAAATTCAAACTCCAGGGAGGAGTAATTGGTCTAAATACAGGCTTAATTCTAGATAGAGCCTGACAAAAAAATTGATAAAGCAGAAATGTGTCCCTTTAAGGAACTTGCTGATAACCCTTTCTCCAATCCTTCTTGGAGAAAAGACAAAATCCTGGGAATCCTAACTTTACTCCACGAGTAACCCTTGGATTCACACCAATAAAGATATTTACGCCATATCTTATGATAGATCTTTCTAGTTACAGGCTTTCTAGCCTGTATCAAAGTATTGATGACCGACTCAGAGAATCCTCGCTTAGATAAAATCAAGCGTTCAATCTCCATGCAGTCAGCTGCAGAGAAATTAGATTTGGATGTTGGAAAGGACCTTGAATGAGAAGGTCCTGTCTCAAAGGAAGTTTCCACGGTGGCAGAGAGGACATGTCCACTAGATCCACATACCAAGTCCTGTGTGGCCACACAGGCGCAATCAGGATTACTGAAGCTCTCTCCTGTTTGATTCGAGCAATCATGCGTGGAAGGAGAGGAAACGGTGGAAACACATAAGCTAGGCTGAACGACCAAGGCACTGCCAAGGCATCTATCAGTTCGGCCTGAGGAGCCCTCGACCTGGATCCGTATCTTGGAAGCTTGGCATTCTGTCGAGATGCCATCAGATCCAATTCTGGTCTGCCCCATCGTAGAATCAGTGAGGCAAACCCCTCCGGATGGAGTTCCCACTCCCCCGGATGAAAGGTCTGTCGACTTAGAAAATCCACTTCCCAGTTCTCTACTCCTGGGATGTAGATTTGCTGACAGATAACAAGAGTGGGCCTCCGCCCATCGGAATATCTTGGATACTTCTATCATCGCTAAGGAACTCCTTGTTCCCCCCCTGATGATTGATATAAGCCACAGTCTTGATGTTGTTTGACAAGAATCTGATGAATTTGGCCGAAGCCAACTGAGGCCACGCCTGAAGCGCATTGAAAATTGCTCTGTTCCAGAATATTGATTGGAAGTAGAGACTCCACCTGAGTCCAAACACCCTGAGCCTTCAGGGAATTCCAGACTGCACCCCAGGCCAGAAGACTGGCATCCGTTGTCACTATCACCCACGAGGGTCTGCGGAAACAAGTCCCCTGGGACAGATGATCCGGCGACAACCACCAAAGAAGAGAGTCTCTGGTTTCTTGATCTAGATTTATCTGAAGAGATAAATCTGCATAATCCCCATTCCACTGTCCGAGCATGCACAGCTGCAGTGGTCTGAGATGAAAGCGAGCAAATGGAATGATGTCCATTGCCGCTACCATTAATCCAATTACCTCCATACACTGAGTTACTGATGGCCAAGGAATGGACTGAAGTGCTCGGCAAGTATTTAGAATCTTTGATTTTCTGACCTCCGTCAGAAATATTTTCATGTCCACCGAGTCTATCAGTGTTCCCAAGAAAGGAACCCTTGTCTGTGGAACTAGTGAACTCTTCTCTATGTTCACCTTTCAACCGTGAGTTCTCAGGAAAGACAACACTGTGTCTGTGTGAAACTTTGTCAGTTGATACGTGGACGCCTGGATTAGAATTTATCTTCCAGATAAGGCACCACTGCTATGCCTCGTGGTCTGAGAACCGCCAGAAGAAACCCTAGAACCTTTGTGAAGATTCTGGGTGCTGTGGCCAACCCGAAGGGAAGAGCCACGAACTGATAATGTTTGTCCAGGAAGGCAAACCTTAGAAACTGATGATGATCCTTGTGGATAGGAATATGAAGGTAAGCGTCCTTCAAATCCACGGTAGTCATATATTGACCCTCTTGGATCATTGGTAAGATTGTTTGAATAGTCTCCAATTTGAAAAATGGGACTCTGGGAAACTTGTTTAGACACTTGAGGTCTAAAATGGGTCTGAAAGTTCCCTCTTTTTTGGGAACCACGAATAGGTTTGAGTAAAATACCTGTCCCTGTTCCGATCTTGGAATGGGACAAATTACTCCCATAGTAAAAAGGTCTTTTACACAGCGTAAGAACGCCTCTCTTTTTATCTGGTCTGCAGATAATCTTGAAAGATGAAATCTCCCTCTAGGGAGAAAATCCTTGAATTCCAATTGATAACCGTGGGTCACTATTTCCAGCGCCCAGGGGTCCTGAACATCTCTTGCCCAAGCCTGGGCAAAGAAAGAGAGTCTGCCCCCTACTAGATCCGGTCCCGGATCAGGGCTGCCCCTTCATGCTGTCTTAGTAGCAGCAGTGGGCTTCTTGGATTGTTTACCTTTATTCCAGTTCTGGTTGGGTCTCCAGACTAACTTAGATTGGGTAAAATTCCCTTCCTGCATTTTTCACCGCTAATTTAGCAATTTGAAAAGCGGCATCAGTAATAAAAGAATTGGCTAGCTTGAGAGCCTTAATTCTATCCAAAATGTCATCTAACGGGGTCTCAACCTTAAGAGACTCTTCCAAAGCCTCAAACCAAAAAGCTGCTGCAGTAGTTACCGGAACAATGCAAGCCGTAGGTTGTAAAAGAAAACCATGATTAATAAATAATTTATTTAGAAGACCCTCTAATTTTTTATCCATAGGGTCTTTGAACGCACAACTGTCCTCAATGGGTATAGTTGTACTCTTAGTCAGAGTAGATATTGCTCCCTCTACCTTAGGGACCGTTTGCCACAAGTCCCGAATGGTGTCTGATATGGGAAACATTTTCTTAAAATTAGGAGGGGGAGAAAACGGTATATCTGGTCTATCCCATTCCTTTTTTATAATTTCCGAAATCCTTTTAGGAAACGGAAAAACATCAGTGTAAGTAGGTACTTCTAGATATTTATCCATCTTATACAATTTCTCTGGTGGTATTACAATAGGGTCACAATCATCCAGAGTCGCAAAAACCTCCCGAAGTAACAGGCGGAGGTGTTCAAGCTTAAATTTAAAGGACATAACGTCCGAATCTGTCTGAGGTAACGCATTCCCCGAGTCAGAAATCTCTCCCTCAGACAGCAATCCCCTGACCCCCAACTCAGAACACTGTGAGGGTACATCGGAAATAGCTAATAAAGCATCAGAGGATTCAGTATTCACATTAATACCTGACCTACTGTGTTTACCCTGTAACACTGGTAATTTAGATAATACCTCTGTAAGGGTAGTTGACATAACTGCAGCCATCTCCTGCAGAGTAAAGGAATTAGACGCACTAGAAGTACTTGGCGTCGCTTGTGTGGGTGTTAAAGGTTGTGACACTTTGGGAGAATTGGATGGCATATCCTGATTCTCTTCAGACTGAGAATCATCCTTAGGCACTTTCTTGGCCTAAAATATGGTCTTTACAATGTAAGGTCCTTTCAGTACAAGGAGGTACACAATGTAAGGGGGGGGGGGTTCCACATTAGCTTCTAAACACAGAGCAATGAGATTCCTCAATGTCAGACATGTTGAACAGACTAGTAATAACCACAGAAGTCGTTTAAACACTTTATTTATTGCTTAAAATAAACTTTTGAAAAACGTGTACTGCGCCTTTAAGACAAAAAATGAACAATTTTTCCAAAACTGCATAAATAACGTTAAATTGTCTAAAAATGTAACTTAAACTCGTTGGTTTATCCAAAAATTACTGCACCCCAGTAGTAAGGGGAGAAATATGGCTCTAAAGTAACTTAGATCAGCAAAACGTCAGTTCACATCAAAAATACCCCCTGACCCCAGGGTAATTCGAAACGACTTGCCAACACTCCGGACCAGAGATACACTGTCCATGAGCAAACTGAGTTACTGCTTGCTGCAGCCTAGTCAGAAGGAAGTGCGCACGAAAACAAGCCCCGCCCCTTAAGGCCGATGCCGGAGTAGGCCCAAACACAACAGCATGGAGAAGCGGTTTTACACATAAACTAAGTGAAAAACAATATACACCCCAAAACACATCCCAGCAAGTCATACTGGTTATATGCAAAAATAAAAACCCTATGAACCGTTTTTCTTTGTGCCTCTCCCATAGTGTCATATAATGCCCTTATAATGTCAACTAGCAAAAAATAAAAAACAAGGGACTCCAGTAACACCCCTCTTTATAATAGGTCTACTGCTTACCCCATTCCTATATAAGGAAATAAATGCCAGCCAGTTCTGATATATCAAGTCTCCTCAGAAATAAAAGGCTGCACATACCTTAATGCTGCTTGGAGCATGAAACCGGTCTCCACACTGAAGTCTCTTGTGTTACCTTCAGAAGTCTTGTGGGAACCAGCGTGGAACATTTACAGCTGCTAAGATCATCAACCTCAGGACAGAAATCTTCTTCCATAACCCCCTGAGGAAAATAGTACACACCGGTACCATTTAAAATAAAAAACTTTTTGATTGAAGAAACTAAAACTAACACCTCACTTTACCATGTCTTCCTAGTATAACACAGGCAAAGAGAATGACTGGGGGTGGAGGGGAAGGGGGAAGCTATATATACAGCTCTGCTGTGGTGCTCTTTGCCACTTCCTGTTAGCAGGAGGATAATATCCCACAAGTATGGATGAAATCCGTGGACTCGTGGTATCTTGTAGAAGAAAAATTGTTACCTTGGAAAGAAACAGATAGTAATCTAGAGTTAGATACCATGTCAGCATTCCAATATTTGAGCCACAAAGCTCTTCTAGCTAAAATAGCTAAAGAAATAGATTTAACATCAATATTGATGATATAAAAAATAGCATCACAGATAAAATGATTAGCATGTTGAAGCAAGCGAAAAATGCAGGACAAATCAGGATCTGTTTCCTGTTGCGCTAAGCTTTCCAACAAAAAAGTTGATGCAGCTGCAATATCAGCCATGGATATAGCAGGCCTAAAAATTTAGCCAGAATATAAATAAGCTTTCCTCAAAGAAGATTCAAGTTTCCTATCTAAAGGGTCCTTAAAAGAAGTACTATCTTCCATAGGAATAGTAGTACGTTTGGCAAGAGTAGAAATAGCCCCATTAACTTTGGGGATTTTTTCCAAAAAACTGCAACCTAACTGCTGGCAAATTATACAATTTTTTAAACCAAGAAGAAGGAATAAAAGAAGTACCAGGCCTATTCCATTCCTTTGAAATCATATCAGAAATAGCACCAGGAACTGGAAAAACCTCTGGAGTAACCACAGGAGGTTTATAAACAGAATTTAAACGTTTACTCAATTTAGTATCAAGAGAACTAGTTTCCTCAATATCCAAAGTAATCAACAGCTCTTTTAACAAGGAACGAATATACTCCATCTTAAAGAAATAAGTAGATTTGTCAGTGTCATTATCTGAGGTAGGATCTTCTGAACCAGAAAGATCCTCATCAGAGGAGGATAATTCAGTACGTTGTCGGTCATTTGAAATCTCATCAACTCTGAGAAGTTTTAAAAGACCCTTTACATTTATTAGAAGGCGGAATAGCAGACAAAGCCTTCTGAATTGCATCAGCAATATAATCTTTTATATTCACAGGGATATCATGTACATTAGATGTTGAAGGAACAACAGGCATTGTACTAGTACTGATGGATACATTCTCTGCATGTAAAAGCTTATGATAACTGTTACATACTACAGCTGGAGATATAATCTCCAACAACTTACAATAGATACACTTCGCTTTGCTACAACTGCTATCAGGAAGCAGGGTTCCAACATTGTTTTCTGAGACAGGATCAGATTGAGACATCTTGCAAATGTAAGAGAAAAAAACAACATGTAAAGCAAAATTATCAATTTCCTTATATGGCAGTTTCAGGAATGAGAAAAAAAAATGCAAACAGCATAGCCTTTTGAGCATAAAAAAAGAGGCAAGAGGCATATAGGAAGTGGGGATAAAATAATTAAATTTGGCACCAAGTATGACGCGCAACACAAAATTAATTTTTTTGGAGCCAACATCTGGAAATGACGCAACTTGCGTCATGGCAGACGCAACCTTGTAAAAGGAAACCTGGCAACAACTAAGATGCCGGAAATGACGAATTGCGTCAGCAACGCACCTTTGCGCCAAAAAAAATATTGCGCCAAGAATGACGCAATAAATATCAGCATTTTGTGACCTTGCGAGCCTAATTTTGCTCGCGAAAATTAAAGAAAAAGCAGTCAATTTGGAGAAAAGACTATACCCCCAGGTGAGAAAAAGAAAATGTATGCTTACCTGATAAATTTGTTTCTTTTTAGACACGATGAGTCCACGGATCATCTTCATTACTTATGGGATATTCACCTCCTGGTCAGCAGGAGGAGGCAAAGAGCACCACAGCAGAGCTGTTAAATAGCTCCTCCCTTCCCTCCCACTCCAGTCATTCGACCAAAGTTAGGAAGAGAAAGGAAAAGCCAAGGTGCAGAAGTGTCTGAAGTTTATAATAAATAATAACCTTGTGTCTAAAAAGAAACAAATTTATCAGGTAAGCATAAATTTTCTTTTTAAAGACACGATGAGTACACGGATCATCTTCATTACTTATGGGATACAATACCCAAGGTAGAGGACACAGATGATACGGGAGGGACAAGACGGGGAACCTAAACGGAAGGCACCACTGCTTGAAGAACCTTTCCCCAAAAGCAGCCTCAGCCGAGGCAAAAGTATCAAATTTATAGAATTTCGAAAAAGTGTGAAGAGAGGATCAAGTTGCAGCCTTGCAAATCTGTTCCACAGAAGCTTCATTTTTGAATGCCCATGAGGAAGCAACAGCCCTAGTGGAATGAGCTGTAACTCTCTCAGGAGGCTGCTGTCCAGCAGTCTCATATGCAAAATGGATGATACTCCTTAGCCAAAAAGAAATAGAGGTAGCCGTAGCTTTCTGACCTCTGTTTCCCAGAGAAAATTACAAACAAAGAAAAGGACTGACGAAAGTCCTTAGTCGCTTGTAAGTAAAATTTTAAAGCATGGATGACGTCCAGATAATGCAGAAGACGTTCTTTCTGAGAAGAAGGATTAGGACACAAGGAAGGAACAACAATCTCCTGATTAATGTTCCTGACTGAAACAACCTTAGGAAGAAAACCTAGTTTAGTAAGTAAAACTACCTTATCTGAATGGAAAATAAGATAAGGCGAAGTGTATTGCAACGCCGAATGCTCAGACACTCTACGAGCTGAAGAAATAGCAACAAGAAATAAAACTTTCCAAGATAACAACTTAATATCTAAGGAATGCAAAGGCTCAAACGGAACCCCTTGAAGAACTTTGAGAACTAAATTCAGACTCCATGGAGGAGTAACTGGCTTGAACACAGGCCTGATCCTAACCAAGGCCTGACAAAATTATTGTACATCTGGAACCTCTGCCAGACGTTTGTGTAACAAAACAGATAAGGCAGATATTTGACCCTTTAGAGAATTTGTCGATTAACCTTTCTCCAAACCTTCTTAGAGAAAAGACAAAATTCTGGGAATCCTAACTCTACTCCATTAAAGCCCTTGGATTCACACCAATAGAGATATTTATGCCATATCTTATGGTAAATCTTTCTAGTTACAGACTTACGAGCCTGAATCCTGGTCTCTATGACCGAGTGAGAAAAACCCCGATTGGATAAGATTAAGCGTTCAATCTCCAAGCAGTCAGCTTCAGAGAAACTAGATTTGGGTGAAGGAAGGGCCCTTGAATGAGAAGGTCCTTCCTCAACGGAAGTCTCCAAGGTGGCAGGGATGACATGTCCACCAGATCTGCATACCAAATCCTGCAAGGCCAAGCAGGTGCAATGAGGATCACAGATTCCATCTCCTGCTTGATTCAAGCAATGACCCAAGGAAGAAACGCAAACGGGGGAAATAGGTAAGCAAGGCTGAAGGACCAAGGAACCGCCAGAGCATCTATCAGTTCCGCCTCGGGATCCCTGGACCACGACCCGTATCTGACGAGATTGCCATGAGATCTAACTCCAGCCGACCCCATTTGAGAATCAGGTTAATGAACACTTACGGATGAGTTCCCACTCTCCCGGATGAAAAGTCTGCCTGCTCAGAAAGTCCGCCTCCCAGTTGTCCACCCCTGGGATGTCGATCGCTGACAGATGACAAGAATGGGCCTCCACCCACCGGATTATCTTGGCTACCTCGGTCCTCGCTAAGGAACTCATCGTTCCTCCATGATGATTGATGTAAGCCACTGACATTATGATGTCCGACTGGAATCTGATAAACTGGGCCGAAGCCAACTGAGGCCAGGCTAGAAGAGCATTGAAGATCGCTCTTAGTTCCAGGATGTTTATAGGAAGAACAGGAGTCCATACTCCCTGAGCTTTTAGGGAACCCCAGAGAAGAGAGTCCCTCGTCTCCTGTTCCAGGGTTATTGGGGGAAACAAGTCTGCAAAATCTCCATTCCACTGCCTGAGCATGTGTAACTGCAGAGGCCTGAGGTGGAACCGAGCAAACGGGATGATATCCATTGCCGCCACCATCAGTGCGATTACATCCATGCACTGAGCCACTGTCGGCCGGGGAGTGGACTGAAGGGCTCAACAGGTATCTAGAATCTTTGATTTCCTGACCTCTGTCAGAAAAATCCTCAGATATAGAATCGATTAGAGTTAGCAAGAAAGTTACCCTTGTCTTCGGGATTAAGGAACTCTTTTCCAGATTTACCTTCCACCCGTGAGTTCTCAGGAAGGATAGCACAACGTCGGTATCAGATCTTGCTTGTTGACAAGATGGCGTCTGGATTAGAATATCGTCCAGATAAGGTGCCACCGCAATGCCCCACGGTCTTAGAACCGCCAGCAGAGACCCCAGAACCTTTGTGAAAATACTGGGTGCCGTGGCCAGACCGAAAGGAAGAGCCACGAACTGAAAGTGTTTGGCCAGAAAGCAAACCTCAGGAACCTGTGATGATCTCTGTGGATAGGAACATGTAGATATGCATCCTTTAGATCCACTGTCGTCATAAATTGACCCTCCTAGATCAATGGAAGAATGGTACGAATAGTTTCCATCTTGAATGATGGAACTCTGAGAAACTTGTTTAGACTCTTGAGGTCTAAGATAGGTCTGAAGGTTCCCCCTCCTTTTTGGGAACTACAAAAAGATTTGAATAAAAACCCTGCCCCTGTTCCTGTACTGGAACGGGAATAATCACTCACAGAGAGGAGAGGTCTCTTACACAATGTAAGAACGCCACTTATCTGGTCTGCAGATAATCTTGAAAGAAGAAATCTTCCCCAAGGAGGAACATTTTTGAACTCCAGTCTATATCCCTGAGACACTATTTCTATTGTCCAGGGATCCTGAACGTCCCGAACCGGAAAGTCTGCCCCCTACCAGATCCGGTCCCGGATCAGGGGCATGACCTTCATGCTGTTTTGGATTCAACAGCAGGCTTCTTGGATTGTTTACCCTTGTTCCAAGACTGTTTGGGTCTCCAAGTAGGCTTAGATTGTTCTGGCTTAGAAAGTTATGAAAAAAGTTAGAAAGGAATGAAAATTACTCTGTCATCCTTTCTGTTTGTTTCTCTTATCCTGAGGAAGGAGATGACCCTTACCTCCCGTGATAGAGATAATTTCTGTCAGGCCATGTCCAAACAAGGTCTTAACCCTTGTAAGGAATCGCTAGAAGCTTAGACTTAGATGACACGTCTGCAGACCAAGGCTTTAACCATAAGGCTCTGCGGGCTAGGATAGAGAACCCAGAACTCTAAGCTGCCAATTTAGTAATTTGCAGAGAAACGTCCATAATAAAAGCATTAGCTAACTTCAGAGCTTTAATCCTATCTTGGATCTCCTCTAAGGAAGTCTTGGTCTTGAGAGACTCGGACAGAGCATCAAACCAATAAGCTGCTGCACTAGTGACAGTAGCAATGCACGCAGCCCTCCAACTTCTTGTCCATGGGATCTTTAAAAGCTCAACTATCCTCAATGGGAATAGTAGTTCGTTTGGCTAAGGTGAAAATAGCCCCTTCCACCTTAGGAACCATTTGCCAAGCTTCCCTGATAGCGTCAGCTATAGGAAACATCTTCTATATCCATACTGAAGTACAGAAAAATAACAATTCACACAAACAAACAAAAAAAAATTACAATAAACTGTTACTGGCCCTTTACAATTTAAAACTAAACGTTTTTACTGCAGGGAGAAAAAAAATGTGTTCTAAAATGAAAAGCAAAATATATACAGATTACCTTAACTCAAATCATTTTGAATGTCTAAAACGATACTGTATCTTTAAATTTTAAACGGAAACTATTTTCCTTGCCTTAAAGAAAAAAACGTATCCTCAGATAAAAATTCAGACCCATCTACGCCACAGCAGCTCTGCTGAGGCGCCTACCTGCCGACCGGTATCACTGCAATGTCCCAGTGGTGCAGATAAGGGCTCTATAGCGCTAAAACTGCTTGCTTCCAGTTTACTGAAAAACCATGCTGTTCTAGTGCGACACTGATTCTTCAACTGTCCTGATTGTTTGAGAAGTAAAGTCGCCCCACAGCTAACCCGGAACAGCTCCGTGTACCAGACAAGCTGAAAACTGTGCAGCGTAATTTGCAAGCGTGCGAAAACAACAGCCCCGCCCATCGTGGGCATTAATAATACACACAACCTGACCGGCTTCATTTTTAGTTAAATAAACCGATAGGGAAAAAATAAGCTTAACTCCCAAACCCTCCATACATAGAGATGTCCCATCATACAGAGCCCCATATTTCTGAGCCTTATATGTGATAGAAGTATAATCAAAGTGCCCACTTTCCTCTAAGTCTGTTTCTTCCCAGAATAAAAAAAAGTCAGCACTTACCTTAACCCCTTAATGAGCGGACCATTTTTCAATTTTCTTACCCTTAATGACAATGGCTATTTTTACATTTCTGCAGTGTTTGCGTTTAGCTGTAATTTTCCTCTTACTCGTTTACTGTACCCACACATATTATATACCGTTTTTCTCGCCATTAACCCCTTAATGACCACAATGTACCCTGTATGTCACTGGTCGTTAAGTGTTTTTTCAGAACATAATAGCACAAGTCTAGCAAGAACACGCTATTAATGCCCTCCCTCCAGAAGGCTTTGTGGAATAGAGCAGTCTCAACGCTGGTGGCAAGACCGCGCTATAAAACAATCAAGTCCCAAAAAAAGGCCAGCGACATACAGGGTACGTCGCTGGTCCTTAAGGGGTTAAATGGACTTTCTAAAGATACCATTATTTTCATCATATCTTATAATTTACTAAAAAAAAAATGATAAAATATGAGGAAAAAATGGAAAAAAAAAACACACTTTTTCTAACTTTGACCCCCAAAATCTGTTACACAACTACAATCACCAAAAAACACTGATGCTAAATAGTTTATAAATTTTGTCCTGAGTTTAGAAATACCCAATGTTTGCACGTTATTTGCTTTTTTTGCAATTTACGGGGCAATAAATACAAGTAGCACTTTACTATTTCCAAACCACTTTTTTTCAAAATTAGCGCTAGTTACTTTGGAACTCTGATATCTGTCAGGAATACCTGAATATCCCTTGACATGTATATATTTTGTTTTAGAAGACATCCCAAAGTATTGATCTCCATTTCACCGCCAAATGCGAAAAAAAAAAAAAAAAAAGTTCACTTTTTCACAAATTTTGTCACAAACTTTAGGTTTCCCACTGAAATTATTTATAAACAGCTTCTGCAATTATGGCACAAATGGTTGTAAATTCTTCTCTGGGATCCCCTTTTTCAGAAATAACAGACTTATATGGCTTTGTGGTTGCGTTTTGGTAATTAGAAGGCCGCTAAATGCCGCTGCGCACCACACGTGTTTTATGTCCAGGAGTGAAGGGGTTAATTAGGGAGCTTGTAGTGTTAATTTTAGCTTTAGTGTAGTAGACAACCCCAAGTATTGATCTAGGCCCATTTTGGTATATTTTTATGCCACCATTTCACCGCCAAATGCGAGCAAATAAAAAATAAAATTTACATTTTTCACAATTTTAGGTTTCTCACTGAAATTATTTACAAACAGCTTGTGTTATTATGGCAGAAATTGTTGTAAAAGCTTCTCTGGGATCCCCTTTGTTCAGAAATAGAAGACTTATATGGCTTTGGCGTTCCTTTTTGGTAATTAGAAGGCTGCTAAATGCTGCTGCGCACCACACGTGAATTATGCCCAGCAGTGAAGGGGTTAAATTAGGTAGCTTGTAAGGAGCTTGCAGGGTTAATTTTAGAGATCAGCCTCCCACCTGACACATCCCACCCCCTGATCCCTCCCAAACAGCTCTCTTCCCTCCCCCACCCCACAATTGTTCCCGCCATCTTAAGTACTGGCAGAAAGTCTGCCAGTACTAAATAAGAGTTTTTTTTTTTTTTTTTTAAATAAAAATAATAAAATATTTTAGTTGTGATGAACCCCTTCCTTAGCACCAACCTCCCTGATCCCCCCCTCCAGCTCTCTAACCCTCTCCCCTACCTAATTACCGCCATCTTGGGTACTGGCAGCTGTCTGCCAGTACCCAGTTTGGCCCCACAAACCAAAGTATTTTAATTTTATTTTTAACTTTTATTTTTATTTTTAATTATTTCTGTAGTGTAGCAGCCCCCCCAGATCCTTTTATATGGAAAAAAAAAATTTTTAACTTTTTTTCCCCCTTCCTAACTTCATTGCTGTCAGTGTGGCTAATGCGTCCACGTGCACGCCCTCGTGCACGCGCGCACACGCTCCCTCCTCCCACCCGGTCAAACGGCACCATCGGCACCAGTGCAGAGAGGGCCACAGAGTGGCTCTCTCTGCATCGGAAGCTTGTAAAGGGGTATTGCAGGATGCCTCCATATCGAGGCATCACTGCAATACCCTCAGAGCTGCTGGAAGTGGTTGTGATCACTTCCAGCACTCTGTTAGACAACTGACGTACCAGGTACGTCTATTGTCATTAACTGCTTGTTAATGCATGACGTACCTGGTACGTCAGTTGTCATTAAGGGGTTAAAGGACCAGTCAACACTGTAGATTTGCATAATCAACAAATACGCGATAATGAGACAATGCAATAGCACTTAGTCTGAACTTCAAATGAGAAGTAGATTTATGTTAAATAAATAGTTATGTCTATTTCCACTCTCCCTGTATCATGTGACAGCCATCAGCCAATCACAAATGCATATATGTATATGCAGTGAATTCTTGCACATGCCCAGTAGGAGTTGGTGACTAAAAAATTGTAACTATAAAAAGACTGTGCACATTTTGTTAATGGAAGTACATTGGAAAGTTGGTGTAAAACTGCTGCTGTATCTGAATCATGAAGTTTAATTTTTTTTTTTTTTTTTTTAAAGATTTTTTATTGAAGTTGGCAAGTATGATAACAATTGACCAGTTTACATAAGAAAGGTACATAGTCTCATCAGTCATTGAAAAATGGTAACAACATATAATAGACATATATAGACTGTCCTATTGTTTAAATAAGCATTATTAGAATTGTATTGCTTGGATGTTTAGCAGTTAAAGATCTTGGAATCTCATTGTATTAACTGGGTAATACTGTGAATAAGATAAATTTGTATGAACTCTGCATAGCATATTTTGAAAAGTTTTTTTTAAACGCATATAATATTGACTCATATTTTGATTCTTACAAATATATATATATATATATATCTCAATGTGTTCATAGATATTTACCAATAAAGAATTCAGATATTAATATTAATTTTATTGTCTTAGTTTATGCATATTTGATGGTGGGTTTAGTTTAAAGAAAGATTGTTAAATATATTCAGTTATTACCCTGCCATATACTCACATATTGTTTGGAGAGTACTGCTAAGATTCGTATAAATATACTGACATAAGTATCCCCAAGATTATGAACAATGAATATCATATTCAGTAAATCTGCAGATCTCAACACATATTAACACACATATACTAGAAGATCAGCTGGAAGTATGATTATCTCTGAACAATGGGCTCTGAACAATGGGTTGGAAACAATATGGCATATATCAACTTCATGATACTAAGCATTAAAAGATATAGACACTTGTAAAGAATATAAATGTTAGTAAATATGTCTTTCTGGATTGCTTACTAGATTATTTTCAGGTTTCTGGACCATGCAGAGCTATGAGAATACACGTACTGTCTGAGACATAGCAAACTTTGCAAATCTTCTACATTAATCTATATATATGGTGTATATTATATGACGTACAAAAGTGTGGTGGAGCATTTTATGGGGTAGAGCTTTGATAGGAGAATGGGAGCTCTTGCAGCTTATCAATACCAGCATATACAGCTGTGTATTAAAAGAAAAATAAAATAAAAGATGATATAAACATTAGGGTATACAATGGAATAAGTAAACATTTTATGGCGTGGCGCTTTAATAAGAACAGAGCTATTTACAAGAGGAGTGCACCAGCTTTTAGAGTGTCTAAAAAGGGTTTGGTGTGGCTAACCATAAAAAGCTAGGGCTGGGATTTATTATGTAATATATTAGAGGCCTGAGACTAGGTCACATCATTTGAAAAAAAGTAAATTTATGCTTACCTGATAAATTAATTTCTTCTATGGTACGACGAGTCCACGGATTCATCCTTTACTTGTGGGATATTATCCTCCTGCTAACAGGAAGTGGCAAAGAGAACCACAGCAGAGCTGTCTATATAGCTCCTCCCTTAGCTCCACCCCCCAGTCATTCGACCGAAGGTACAGGAAGAAAAAGGAGAAACTACAAGGTGCAGAGACTGAAGTTTAAAATCAAAAAATATAATCGGTCTTAAAATGACAGGGCGGGCCGTGGACTCGTCGTACCATAGAAGAAATTAATTTATCAGGTAAGCATAAATGTACTTTTCTTCAATAAGGTACGACGAGTCCACGGATTCATCCTTTACTTGTGGGATACAATACCAAAGCTACAGGACACGGATGAACGGGAGGGACAAGACAGATGGTTAAACAGAAAGCACCACTGCTTGAAGAACTTTTCTCCCAAAAATAGCCTCCGAAGAAACAAAAGTATCAAATTTGGAAAAGGTATGAAGCAAAGACCAAGTCGCAGCCTTACAAATCTGTTCAACAGAAGCATCATTTTTAAAAGCCCACGTGGAAGCCACCGCTCTAGTAGAGTGAGCTGTAATCCTTTCGGAAGGCTGCTGTCCAGCAGTCTCGTATGCCAAACGGATGATGCTTTTCAGCCAAAAAGAGAGAGGTAGCCGTAGCTTTTTGACCTCTACGTTTTCCAGAATAGACAACAAACAAAGAAGATGTTTGACGAAAATTTTTGGTTGCTTGCAAGTAAAACTTCAAAGCACGAACCACGTCCAAGTTGTGAAACAGACACTCCTTCTTAGAGGAAGGATTAGGACACAGAGAAGGAACAACTATTTCCTGATTGATATTCCTATTAGTAACAACCTTAGGAAGGAATCCTGGTTAGGTACGCAAAACCACCTTATCAGCATGGAAAACAAGATAAGGCGAGTCGCATTGCAATGCAGAGAATTCAGAAACTCTTCGAGCCGAAGAGATAACAACTAAAAACAGAACTTTCCAAGATAGAAGCTTAATATCTATGGAATGCATAGGTTCAAACGGAACCCCTTGAAGAATTTTAAGAACTAAATTCAAACTCCATGGCGGAGCAACAGGTTTAAACAGGCTTGATTCTAACTAAAGCCTGACAGAACGCATCCTTTAAGTCCATGGCGGTCATATATTGACCCTCCTGGATCATTGGTAAAATAGTTAGAATGGTCACCATCTTGAAGGATGGGACTCTGAGGAATTTGTTTAGGATCTTGAGATCTAAAATTGGTCTGAAGGTTCCCTCTTTTTTGGGAACCACAAACAGATTGGAGTAGTGCCCCTGCCCCTGCCCTGTTTTCGGAACTGGGCAGATCACTCCCATGGTATATAGGTCTTCTACACAGCGTAAGAACGCCTCTCTTTTTGTCTAGTTTACAGACAATTGAGAAAGATGGAATCTCCCCCTTGGAGGAGAATCTTTGAAATCTAGAAGATACCCCTGGGTTACGATTTCTAAAGCCCAGGAGTCCTGAACGTCTCTTGCCCTAGCCTGAGCAAGAGAGAAAGTCTGCCCCCTACTAGATCCGGTCTCGGATCGGGGGCTACCCCTTCATGCTGTCTTGGTGGCAGCAGTGGGCTTCTTGGCCTGTTTACCCTTGTTCCAAGTCTGGTTAGGTCTCCAGACTGACTTGGATTGAGCAAAATTCCCCTCTTGCTTTGCAGCAGGGGAAGAGGTAGATGGACCACCTTTGAAGTTTCGAAAAGAACGAAAATCATTTTGTTTGGTCCTCATCTTATTTGTCTTATCCTGAGGAAGGGCATGGCCTTTCCCTCCAGTGATGTCTGAAATTATCAATTTCAGTTCAGGCCCGAATAGGGTCTTACCCTTGAAAGGGATGGCTAAAAGCTTAGATTTTGATGACACATCAGCAGACCAGGACTTAAGCCATAACGCTCTATGCGCTAAAATGGCAAAACCTGAATTCTTTGCCGCTAATTTAGCCAGTTGAAAAGCGGCATCTGTAATGAAAGAATTAGCTAGCTTGAGAGCCCTAATTCTATCCAGAATATCATCTAATGGGGTCTCAACCTGAAGAGCCTCATCCAGAGCCTCGAACCAAAAAGCAGCTGCAGTAGTTACAGGAACAATGCACGCTATAGGTTGGAGAAGAAAACCCTGATGAACAAATATTTTCTTTAGGAGACCCTCTAATTTTTTATTCATAGGATCTTTAAAAGCACAACAGTCCTCAATAGGTATAGTTGTACGCTTAGCCAGGGTAGAAATAGCTCCCTCCACCTTAGGGACCGTCTGCCATGAGTCCCACATGGTGTCTGATATGGGAAACATTTTCTTAAAAGTAGGAGGGGGAGCGAACGGAATACCTGGTCTATCCCACTCCTTAGTAACAATGTCCGAAATCCTCTTAGGGACCGGAAAAACATCAGTGTAGGTAGGAACCTCTAGAAATCTGTCCATTTAACACAATTTCTCTGGAACTACAATAGGGTCACAATCATCCAGAGTCGCTAAAACCTCCCTGAGCAATAAGCGGAGGTGTTCTAGTTTAAATTTATTAGCCGTCATATCTGAGTCTGTCTGAGGGAACATCTTTCCTGAATCAGAAATCTCTCCCTCAGACAGCAAATCCCTCACCCCCAACTCAGAACATTGTGAGGGTAAATCGGATATGGCTAATAAAGCATCAGAGGGCTCAGCATTTGTTCTCACACCAGACCTACTGCGCTTCCCCTGCAACCCAGGCAGCTTAGATAAAACCTCTGTGAGAGTAGTATTCATAACTGCGGCCATATCTTGCAGGGTGAAAGAATTAGACGCACTAGAAGTACTTGGCGTCGCTTGTGAGGGCATTAAAGGGCCATTGTACACTCATTTTTTCTTTGCATAAATGTTTTGTAGATGATCTATTTATAAAGCCCATAAAGTTTTTTGTTTTTTTTTAAATGTATAATTTTGCTTATTTTTAAATAACATTGCTCTGATTTTCAGACTCCTAACCAAGCCCCAAAGTTTTATTTGAATACCATCAGCTACCTTCTCCAGCTTGCTCCTGTTTGTGTAAAGGGTCTTTTCATATGCAAAAGAAGGGGGAGGGTCTTATTTCCCACTTGCAGTGGGCTTTCCAACTGCCTTTTCGACAGAGCTAAATTGAAAGCTTCTAAGTACGTTTTTAAACCATTTTATACTGGATTTTTATATCAGTTTCTGTGTATCTTATTCTTTGTAGTAGTGTCTATTACATGCAGTTATATGAAAATGAGTGTATACTGTCCCTTTAATGGTTGTGACACTTGGTGAGAATTAGATGGCATAACCTGATTCCCTTCTGACTGAGAATCATCCTGCGACATATTCTAAGTGGGGGTTCCACAATGGCTTCTAAACATATTGAACAATGACTTTCTTCAATGTCAGACATGTTGAACAGGCTAGTAATGACTACAAACAAGCATGAAAACACTTTATTTAGTGAAAAAAAAAAATAATAATCTTAAAAAACGGTACTGTGCCTTTAAGAGAAAAAAAGCATACACGTTCTGCAAAACTGCTTTAAAATGCACCAAATTTTTCAAATTTTTGCAAGCAGACTCAATATGTGTAGTTAAGTTTGCCCCATAAGGAAATTTAACATTTAACCCCTTAATGTGCAAACCGGATTGAAATTAAGCCTAAATCCGGAAAAAAACACCCCCAGCACCTTGCCACAGCCCTGCTGTGGTGCCTATCTGCCCTCAGGGATAGTAAATATGGGGTTAAAACTTCGATTTGGCCCAAAACATTCACAAGGGCCCTCAGGAGTTAGAGCGTGAAAACAACTGCGCATCTGAGGCGCGAAAAAGGCCCCGCCCATCTCACTCGATGTCTCTACAGCCTCAAAGAACCGCACCAGAGCGGTTTTAAACTAGCCATGTGGGTTCTGAGACCCAAAAAATAAGCCAAGTGTACCCTCAATAAAGTTGCCCACAAAACGTTAACAGCACTCCCAGTTCATAAAACGTTTGCCCACAAACATTCAAAACTCAGTGTCAACCATTTTTGTAGTTAGCCCCTTATGCAAGCTTAGTAATGCCTTTCTATAGCTCTTAGGATTACTGCTTACCCTTACCCTCATGGGGATACTGTCAGCCTTTCTGAAATACAAAGTCTCTCCAGAAAAAATGACTGAACATACCTCACTGCTATATAGCATGAAAACGTTCCTCACACTGAAGTTTCTTGTACTCCTCAGCCTCTGTGGGAACTGTACTGGATCTTATTTACAAATGCTAAGATCATCATCCTCCAGGCAGAAGTCTTTATCCATCTGCTGCCTGAGAGTAAATAGTACACACCGGTACCATTTAAAACAAAAAAACTCTTGCTTGAAGAAATTAAAAGCCAATATTGTATCACCTCTTTCACTTTACCCTTCCTAGTACTTAGAGTAGGCAAAGAGAATGACTGGGGGGTGGAGCTAAGGGAGGAGCTATATAGACAGCTCTGCTGTGGTGCTCTTTGCCACTTCCTGTTAGCAGGATAATATC
This sequence comes from Bombina bombina, assembly GCF_027579735.1. Taxonomy (NCBI): domain Eukaryota; kingdom Metazoa; phylum Chordata; class Amphibia; order Anura; family Bombinatoridae; genus Bombina; species Bombina bombina. Next base: position 1,240,478,890 of record NC_069502.1, read on the forward strand.
CCACAAGTAAAGGATGAATCCGTGGACTCGTCATACCTTATAGAAGAAAAAAACATGATGTTTCAGAGATCAGACTATTAAGTCGTCATTTAGAATATCATCCATCTAAAAGTTAGGAAGTAGCACCTGTTATATTTACTACTAGTGTCTCAGTGACGGGAATAAAATGGTTAGCTAATATAAGGAATAGAGCCTGAGAGTACTCAGGCGTTGTTTTCCAGATAGTAAACATTGTAAAATGTGTCCCAATGTCTGAGGATATGGTCAGTTAATGTAAGCAAGCCATAGTATCGAGTATGTAATAACAAGTTTATATCTAACTAAGCATATAATGAACACACAAATTTGATGCAGGAGATGAAACATCTATAATATACAGAAAAATACCTGCTACATGAGATCAGAATAATATCAAGAATGGAAAATATAGAGCACAGAGACCTCTGTATTTAAGAGAGCGTATGGGCTAATGAAATATGCGTGTAACACATACATACATACATACATACATATATATATATATATGAGACGGAAAGCGGAAATATACAGAGGCGCTAGGCTGAGGGGGTTAAAAAGATATGAGTACACAAATGGGTATACCTGTATCGTACTAGAAGGCAGAGTTCCCCTTAGAGCAAAGAACCAACCATGTAGCAGCTGTCCCTTTAAGAGGAGTGTGAAAGCTGCACCAGATGAGAAAAAGGGATTCCCCAGCTGGCGCAGTATTTCCCCTCCTCAAAATTATGGAAAGAACAAGAGCACGTGCAAAGGGATAAGGTAGCGCTGGTTGTATAAAGATATAATTAGCACATTCAATAAGTGTGAGAAAATAGCGAGGCAAATGACAAAGTACACAGCAAATAAATCGCCATTAGGTATGTGGAATAATGTTCTCTAGATGTCCCAAATGCTTAAACACTTATTTGATATATATAAAAATGGTTAGATAATTCCAGACTTGAGGTATGAGTGAAGTACAGACTTACAAGAAAGAACCTCAATCGTATGAGGTAAGTGATCAGCACATCAGGGAGTCCCTCTCAGTAGATTAGGCTTGACCCCTTGGGATATTGGAGAAACTTCATACAGCAAGCTTGCCTTTTTCCTTCTGTTTTCCTGGGTATGGGTGAAACTTCAGGAGGTTAATACACCTTTTCCCTCGGCCTCTTTCAGTATGGATCCTCTCAGGATAGTGTAGAAGTACCGGCAATATATGTGAAAGAAAGAAAGGCCAAAATAGTGTGATATCGTTTAAAAACCATACACTTTATTCACATACATTCACTCCTAAAAATGCCTGCTTACATCAAAAATCCTCACAAGTATGAGGTATTATACAGCAGTAAAAGCGCACACAGCAAGTGCAATCCAATTTCTGCACTGTTTGCAATCCGATGTTAGAAAATAGCCACAAATAGCCACAAACCAATGTAGCCACCAATAGCTACAAACAAATGTAGCCAGTGGATAAGTGAAAGTCTTATCAATAAAACAGAGTACACCAGGGTATCTGGTATGTAAGATCAGTCCGTTTCTATTTGGTGAAGTCTAACGCTTTTCAAAGGTTATAACAATAACTCCTTCTTCAGAGACTACAGAGAAGTCACGTCAGCTGACCAGGATTTAAGCCATAGCGTCCTACGCGCCTGGATGGCGAATCCGGAATTCTTAGCCGTTAGTTTAGTCAAATGAACAATGGCATCAGAAACAAATGAGTTAGCTAGCTTAAGAGTTCTAAGCTTGTCAACAATTTCAGTCAATGGAGCTGTATGGATGGCCTCTTCCAGGGCCTCAAACCAGAATGCCGCTGCAGCAGTGACAGGCGCAATGCATGCAAGGGGCTGTAAAATAAAACCTTGTTGAATAGGGAGCCAACTGCCGAGGAAGAAAGACGCATCTCTTTAGAGCTCCGGGTGTCTGTTTAAATATTTTGTTATTTTAAACACAGTAAGAAACTCTATATTCAGCTCTACCATCCATTGAACTTTGAAGAGTGAGACGAGCACTTTTTCTGGTTTGGGAAAAGTGATCTTGGATGCCACATTCATGCAAGAATCTTTCAGACCTGTTGTGCTATCTATGTACAGTGGTACGCCATTTTAAAGTCTAACCGCGCTTAGTCACTTTCTCCGGAGCTCTAACCATACTATATGCAATGGAGAAGCGAGTTATTCTCCTGTTACATGACTTGATGCACACTATGGATGCCTATCAGGGTGAACTAGTAGCAGAGCTGAGAACAGCTAGGATGGGAAGCCGAGATATGCTGACAACTAGTGAGGCCTCAGAGCCAACTGGAGGATACATACCGGACACGCCACGGGTGTGTTCCGATACACCTCAACAATCAGAGTTTGTGCACCGCGAAATACATCCTCAACCCTATATGATGGAGTTAACTGGGCTAACCGCACAAACAACTTTCCCGCAGCCTATTGCCGCTACACAGAAAGGAACAAACTCTCAACAGCCAGCAATTGAGCTACTGTCTTCAATAACACTCACCGCCAGAAGTAACACAGCGGTCTTACCACTTACGCTTCAGCCAGGCCCTGTAAGCATATCGAAGCTGGAATCCATTTTAATGGACATAGATTTCTGGACTGAAGCGGGGCGGCACATTGATGCTTTGCTTGCGATTTGTGCTCTGACATCCCCTCATGAGAAATACGCTGCAAGGGGGAGAGGAGACCGGACATCGGTTATGTCATCCCAGGCTGCCACATTGAAGCTGAAGCGTTCACTTATCACAGATTCCGCTTTAGCCCAGGAACTAAAGATTACTAATCCCTTACTCGTTCTGGCATAGGGTAGAGCTTTATAAATTGGCTAGATATTGGGGAACTCATCCTACTAGCGGTAATACCCTATAAACTGGACGTCTGACCACAAGTATTGAATGAGGTAATCTTTCCCTAATTGACATGATACACTGAAAAGTGATTATTGCCCGACCAGACTCAGTGATTTTCCCACTGCCACTACATCTTAGACATTTCTCGCCAAACCTTAGTAGAACTGTATGATAACACCCTAAGAGACAGCTTTTCAGCGAGTGATGAACTGTGGACTGCACTCTGAATCATCCTTTTAAGCCCCTGGGGCTGTCTGCTCATATCTTCTCTGAGTTAAGGCTGTTCTATTTAGGTTACATTAATAGCTCTTTATGTGATTGAAACCTCCTTGTAAGCGCTTTCATTTTGCCTAGGATATGTTGTTTCAAACAGTATGGTTTAACTAAATGTATGTCCAAATATACAAAGCTTGATGGTATAGAGAGAGGTAATACTGTTCAGGGAGGTTTTACATGACGACTGTTCCATAATCATACGGCAGGAGAACTATGTAGACTAACCCTGACTGTTAATGACAAAATATGGTTTTGCCACTGAGGGTATACAAAACATGTGCCCCCTTACAGATTAATCTCTACGTTTTTTTATGACGATAGTCAATCTGACATATTAGACATGCCTATATGCTGTTTGTAGTTTGACTATATATATGGCTGTGCACTCATCTGCAGTGAGAATGATGCCATGCCATTCCTCACATTTATATTCATATATCACAATCAAAGTTTGCATAGACTTAATAGTATGAAGTTTGTCTATGTAGAATGTAGGTCAGCTCATATAAATAATGTCACCCTGTTCCGTATGAATTGGCTGAATTATCAACACTTGTCCACTATCTAAGTTAAAATCCCAAATATGGTTGCTTACACTACTTCACGAGACTTATAAGATAGGTTCTCATTTTAGTTAGTTTAATCTAGATTTAACATGTTCTTATCCCTCCTCATTTGTATAAAGTCTCTTCTTACGAAGCTAAATATATACACTACGAACATTTAGAAGTTGTGATGAATATTGCAATGGTGCCATTGCTTAGCTATACTGTCCTAACCTTCCAGGGTATAATTGCCATCATGGGAAAAATGGCGCTGTTAGAGAGTAGTGAAATATTAGTTGCTTTGCAATAGCCTATTTTAGGTCTCTCATAAAAATATCAAATAGCACTAGATTATCTATACCCTACTAAACCTGTTATAATCAGAAAATCCTTAGGATCAGAGGTATATAGGTACATCTTCAAAGTTATTTGCCAGAGTATATGTGTGGCTACCATCCTTAGTTTCCCTATGACCACACTTAGCCTATCCAGAGGCACCTAATATAGTAGTACAACCTGTCTTCTTGTCCACTAAGATATGTCTGAGATTTTATTATTGCCAAATTACTACTTTAAACATGTGAATACTTCCCTATTTTCCCTGTACAAGCTAGTAATTGTGCTAATGTTGCTAATACCATATATTTTATATTTGTTATGTGTTTTATTTTAGTGGTGGCTAACTTTCATTTCTTGCTTAAAGGTCTCCTTTTTAAACTATTAATCTAATAAGTGACCAACTCGCCTTAGGGCATGATTATAATTTGCAATGATACACTGTCACTACATTAAGAAGTAAAATTGAGGATAAGCTTGCCACTTTGCAAACTCTCATGTGTTCTAACGGTTTCATACATAAACAGAACAGTAATCAAAACTTGACTACATCTATTATATATAGACACAATTTTATTCTTAGACCTACGGGTACCTATGTTGGCTAATAGTATATAACATAAGAATTGTATAACAATCTGTTTTCTCATGGTTTCCTCATGTAATCTAAGTCTTAGATATGCTTAAAATATATCTCTCATATGTACTAAGATAGACTGATTGTTTGCTGCACGACACTGCATAAATCTTGGCATATACCAATAACTAGATAATTATACCCAAGACAACAGCTACTAGTCTAAACAATAATACATCTGCTCTATTTCATATAGTCGCATAAATTTTGCAACTTAAATCAACCCTTCTGCAACCTATCTATTCCTCAGCCTATATGTATCTGCAGGAGATTTTGTTAATTCCCCCACTTAGTTCCATAAGCTTCAATAATATACGATTTCTACGATCGGGCATTTCAATGTCCAAATCAGGTACCCTATGCTACTTACTTTTATATATGGCTCCGCCCCCCCACCCCTGTTCCCTATGCGTATAGCGGTGCTTACCCGCTGAATATCCCCCTCCCCCCTATATATCTCAGTCCAAGAGTGGCTGATACTCATGCTAAATCTCCACAGGCTGATGGTTTGGCCCTAGGTAAAATATTATTAGAATGTGGAGTTCATACGCTGATAATATAAAATGAAGTTCTATTTTCTCTCGCCTAAGATATTGTCTATCTTCATATTCAGATTTGAAATGTATGTGTATACTACTTTCGCAATAATATCTCTGTATAGACAATGTATTATTCTCTTTGTTGTAACTTTGGCCTTAGGGCGAGTCCTTGTTGTGATGATTTATGCTTAACTTCAATAAAAAAATTATTTTCAAAAAAAAAAAAAAAAAAAAACCTTGTTGAATAAACATTTTCTTAAGGTAACCCTGTAATTTTTTATCCATAGGATCTGAAAAAGCACAACTGTCCTCGACAGGGATAGTAGTACGCTTTGCTAAAGTAGAAACTGCTCCCTCCACCTTAGGGACCGTCTGCCATAAGTCCCGTGTGGTGGCGTCTATGGGAAACATTTTTCTAAAAATATCAGGGGGGGAAAACGGCACACCGGGTTTATCCCACTCTTTATTAATAATTTCTGTAAACCTTTTAGGTATTGGAAAAACCTCAGTACACACCGGCACTGCAAAGTATTTATCCAGTCTACACAATTTCTCTGGCACTGCAATTGTGTCACAGTCATTCAGAGCAGCTAAAACCTCCCTAAGCAAAACACGGAGGTTCTCAAGCTTAAATTTAAAAGTAGAAATATCAGAATCAGGTTTCCCTGAGTCAGAAATATCCCCCACAGACTGAAGCTCTCCTTCTTCAGCTTCTGCATATTGTGAGGCAGTATCAGACATGGCTCTTAAAGCGTCTGTATGCTCTGTATTACACCTAACACCAGAGCTATCACGCTTTCCTCTAAATTCAGGTAGTCTGGCTAATACCGCTGACAGTGTATTATCCATGACTGCCGCCATATCTTGTAAAGTAATCGCTATGGGCGCCCTAGATGTACTTGGCGCCATTTGAGCGTGAGTCCCTTGAGCGGGAGTCAAAGGGTCTGACAAGTGGGGAGAGTTAGTCGGCATAACTTCCCCCTCTCCAGAATCCTCTGGTGATAAATTTTTTAAAGACAAAAGCTGATCTTTATTGTTTAAAGTGAAATCAATACATTTAGTACACATTCTCATATGGGGTTCCTCCATGGCTTCTAAACATAATGAACAAGGAGTTTCCTCTATGTCAGACATGTTTGTACAGACTAGCAATGAGACTAGCAAGCTTGGAAAACACTTTAAATCAAGTTAACAAGCAAATATAAAAAAAATGGTACTGTGCCTTTAAGAGAAACAAATTTTGTCAAAATTTGAAAAACAGTGAAAAAAGGCAGTAAATTTAACAAAATTTTTACAGTGTATGTAATAGGTTAGCAGAGCATTGCACCCACTTGCAAATGGATGATTAACCCCTTAATGCAAAAACGGATCAAAAAAACGAATTAAACGTTCTTAAAACAGTCACAACAACTGCCACAGCTCAACTGTGGCCCTACCTTCCTCAATAAACGACTTTTGAAGCCTTTAGAGCCCTTCAGAGATGTCCTAAAGCATGCAGGGGACTGCTGAGGGAAGCTGAATGTCTCTGTCTGCAATTTTAACTGCGCAAAAAAAGCGCTAAAATAGGCCCCTCCCACTCATACTACAACAGTGGAAAGCCTAAGGAAACTGTTTCTAGGCAAAAACCAAGCCAGCCATGTGGAAAAAACTAGGCCCCAATAAGTTTTATCACCAAAGCATATATAAAAACGATTAAACATGCCAGCAAACGTTTTATATTGCACATTTATAAGAGTATATATCTCTAATAGTAAGCCTGATACTAGTCGCTATTAAATCACTGTATTTAGGCTTAACTTACATTAATCCGGTATCAGCAGCATTTTCTAGCAATTCCATCCCTAGAAAAACTTATAACTGCACATACCTTATTTGCAGGATAACCTGCACGCCATTCTCCCTCTGAAGTTACCTCACTCCTCAGACATATGTGAGAACAGCAGTAGATCTTAGTTACTTCTGCTAAGATCATAGAAAACGCAGGCAGATTCTTCTTCTAAATGCTGTCTGAGATAAAACAGTACAACTCCGGTACCATTTAAAAATAATAAACTTTTGATTGAAGACAAAAACTAACTATATTTCACCACTTTCCTCTTACTACCTCCATCTTTGTTGAGAGTTGCAAGAGAATGACTGGATATGGCAGTTAGGGGAGGAGCTATATAGAAGCTCTGCTGTGGGTGTCCTCTTGCAACTTCCTGTTGGGAAGGAGAATATCCCACAAGTAATGGATGATCCGTGCACTGGATACACCTTACAAGAGAAATACCTCTGTGAGGGTAGCATTCATAACTGCCGCCATGTCCTGTAAGGTAAAAGAATTAGACGCGCTAGATGTACTTGGCGTCACTTGAGCGGGAGTTATAGGTTCTGACACATGGGGAGAGCTAGATGGCATAATCTCCCTTTTTTCAGTCAGAGAATCCCCTGGAGATAAATCTTTAAGAGCCATAATATGGACTTTATAGTTTATAGAAATTTCAGTACATTTGGTACACATTCTAAGAGGGGGTTCCACAATGGCTTCTAAACATATTGAACAAGGAGTTTACTCTATGTCAGACATGTTTAACAGACTAGTAATGAGACAAGCAAGCTTGGAAAACACTTTACTAAAGGTGAAACAGCAATTAAACAAAAACGTTACTGTGCCTTTAAGAGAAAAAAACTAAACACTTAAACTGCAAAACTGTGTAAAAATATAGTAAAGTCTTTGAAATTTTTACAGTGTGTGTAAGGGACTAAAGCAACATTGCACCCACTTGCAAATGGATGATTAACCCCTTAGGCCCCAAACCGGATTTAAAAACGTTAAAAAAACGTTACAAGACAGTTAAGCACCCTGCCACAGCTCTGCTGAGGCTCCTACCTGCCCCCAAGTACGATTTTGTGCAGAAATAAACCCCTTATAATGGTCCTCAGGTGCCAGAGGACTCCCCAAGGGAAGCTGGATGTCTCAGTCTGAATTAAAACAGCGCATTTAGAGCGCTAAAATAGGCCCCTCCCACCATGTACTGAATGCCAGAGGGGCCTTAAGAAAATACTCCTAGGAGTATCTGAATAGCCATGTGGAAACTAGGCCCCAAATAAAGAGTTATCTCCCTCAGAGAAAAAAACAGAATTTATGCTTACCTGATAAATTACTTTCTCTTGCGGTGTATCCAGTCCACGGATTCATCCTTTACTTGTGGGATATTCTCCTTCCCTACAGGAAGTGGCAAAGAGAGCACACAGCAGACCTGTCCATATAGCTCCCCCTCTAGCTCCACCCCCCAGTCATTCGACCAAAGGTTAGGAATAAAAAGGAGAAACCATAGGGTGCAGTAGTGACTGTAGTTTAAACAAAAAAAAGGTTACCTGACTTAAATGCTAGGGCGTGCCGTGGACTGGATACACCGCAAGAGAAAGTAATTTATCAGGTAAGCATAAATTCTGTTTCTCTTGCAAGGTGTATCCAGTCCACGGATTCATCCTTTACCTGTGGGATACCAATACCAAAGCTTTAGGACACGGATGAAGGGAGGGAACAAGACAGGTACCTTAAACGGAAGGCACCACTGCTTGCAAGACCTTTCTCCCAAAAATAGCCTCCGAAGAAGCAAAAGTATCGAATTTGTAAAATTTGGAAAAAGTATGCATTGAAGACCAAGTCGCTGCCTTACAAATCTGTTCAACAGAAGCCTCATTTTTGAAAGCCCATGTGGAAGCCACTGCTCTAGTAGAATGAGCAGTAATTGTTTCAGGAGGCTGCTGGCCAGCAGTCTCATAGGCCAAACGGATGATGCTTTTCAGCCAAACGGAAAGAGAGGTAGCAGTCGCTTTCTGACCTCGCCTCTTACCAGAATAGATAACAAACAAGGAGGATGTTTGTCTGAAATCCTTAGTTGCTTGTAAATAGAACTTTAAAGCACGAACCACATCAAGATTGTGTAACAGACGTTCCTTCTTCGAAGAAGGATTAGGACACAGAGTAGGAACAACTATTTCCTGGTTAATATTCTTGTTAGAAACAACTTTAGGAAGAAAACCAGGCTTGGTACGCAAAAACATAATTTATGCTTACCTGATAAATTCCTTTCTTCTGTTGTGTGATCAGTCCACGGGTCATCATTACTTCTGGGATATTATCTGCTCCCCTACAGGAAGTGCAAGAGGATTCACCCAGCAGAGTTGCTATATAGCTCCTCCCCTCTACGTCACCTCCAGTCATTCGACCAAAGACCAACGAGAAAGGAGAAGCCAAGGGTGTAGTGGTGACTGAATTATAATTTAAAAAATATTTACCTGCCTTAAAAAACAGGGCGGGCCGTGGACTGATCACACAACAGAAGAAAGGAATTTATCAGGTAAGCATAAATTATGTTTTCTTCTGTTATGTGTGATCAGTCCACGGGTCATCATTACTTCTGGGATACCAATACCAAAGCAAAAGTACACGGATGACGGGAGGGATAGGCAGGCTCATTATACAGAAGGAACCACTGCCTGAAGAACCTTTCTCCCAAAAATAGCCTCCGAAGAAGCAAAAGTGTCAAATTTGTAAAATTTGGAAAAAGTATGAAGCGAAGACCAAGTTGCAGCCTTGCAAATCTGTTCAACAGAGGCCTCATTCTTAAAGGCCCAAGTGGAAGCCACAGCTCTAGTGGAATGAGCTGTAATTCTTTCAGGAGGCTGCTGTCCAGCAGTCTCATAGGCTAAACGTATTATGCTACGAAGCCAAAAAGAGAGAGAGGTAGCAGAAGCTTTTTGACCTCTCCTCTGTCCAGAATAAACGACAAACAGGGAAGAAGTTTGGCGAAAATCTTTAGTTGCCTGCAAGTAGAACTTGAGGGCACGAACTACATCCAGATTGTGTAGAAGACGTTCCTTCTTTGAAGAAGGATTTGGACACAAGGATGGAACAACAATCTCTTGATTGATATTCCTATTAGAAACAACCTTAGGTAAGAACCCAGGTTTAGTACGCAGAACTACCTTGTCTGAGTGAAAGATCAGATAAGGAGAATCACAATGTAGGGCTGATAACTCAGAGACTCTTCGAGCCGAGGAAATAGCCATTAAAAATAGAACTTTCCAAGATAACAATTTTATATCAATGGAATGAAGGGGTTCAAACGGAACACCCTGTAAAACGTTAAGAACTAAGTTTAAACTCCATGGCGGAGCAACAGTTTTAAACACAGGCTTGATCCTAGCTAAAGCCTGACAAAAGGCCTGGATGTCTGAATTTTCTGACAGACGCCTGTGTAACAAGATGGACAGAGCTGAGATCTGTCCCTTTAATGAGCTAGCCGATAAACCCTTTTCTAAACCTTCTTGTAGAAAAGACAATATCCTAGGAATCCTAACCTTACTCCAGGAGTAATCTTTGGATTCACACCAGTATAGGTATTTACGCCATATTTTATGGTAAATCTTTCTGGTAACAGGCTTCCTAGCCTGTATCAGGGTATCAATAACCGACTCAGAAAAACCACGTTTTGATAAAATCAAGCGTTCAATTTCCAAGCAGTCAGCTTCAGAGAAGTTAGACTTTGATGTTTGAATGGACCCTGAATCAGAAGGTCCTGTCTTAGAGGTAGAGACCAAGGCGGACAGGATGACATGTCCACTAGATCTGCATACCAGGTCCTGCGCGGCCATGCAGGCGCTATTAGAATCACTGATGCTCTCTCCTGTTTGATTTTGGCAATCAATCGAGGAAGCATCGGGAAGGGTGGAAACACATAAGCCATCCTGAAGTTCCAAGGTGCTGTCAAAGCATCTATCAGAACCGCTCCCGGATCCCTGGATCTGGATCCGTAGCGAGGAAGTTTGGCGTTCTGGCGAGACGCCATGAGATCTATCTCTGGTTTGCCCCAACGTCGAAGTATTTGGGCAAAGACCTCCGGATGAAGTTCCCACTCCCCCGGATGAAGAGTCTGGCGACTCAAGAAATCCGCCTCCCAGTTCTCCACTCCCGGGATGTGGATTGCTGACAGGTGGCAAGAGTGAGACTCTGCCCAGCGAATTATCTTTGATACTTCTATCATTGCTAGGGAGCTTCTTGTCCCTCCCTGATGGTTGATGTAAGCTACAGTCGTGATGTTGTCCGACTGAAACCTGATGAACCCCCGAGTCTTTAACTGGGGCCAAGCTAGAAGGGCATTGAGAACTGCTCTTAATTCCAGAATGTTTATTGGCAGGAGACTTTCCTCCTGACTCCATTGTCCCTGAGCCTTCAGAGAATTCCAGACAGCGCCCCAACCTAGAAGGCTGGCGTCTGTTGTTACGATTGTCCAGTCCGGCCTGCTGAACGGCATCCCCCTGGACAGATGTGGCCGAGAAAGCCACCATAGAAGAGAGTTTCTGGTCTCTTGATCCAGATTCAGAGTGGGGGACAAATCTGAGTAATCCCCATTCCACTGACTCAGCATGCACAATTGCAGCGGTCTGAGATGTAGGCGTGCAAAGGGAACTATGTCCATTGCTGCTACCATTAAGCCGATCACCTCCATGCATTGAGCTACTGACGGGAGTTGAATGGAATGAAGGACACGGCATACATTTAGAAGCTTTGTTAATCTGTCTTCTGTCAGATAAATCTTCATTTCTACAGAATCTATAAGAGTCCCCAAGAATGGAACTCTTGTGAGAGGCAAGAGAGAACTCTTCTTTTCGTTCACTTTCCATCCATGCGACCTTAGAAATGCCAGAACTAACTCTGTATGAGACTTGGCAGTTTGAAAGCTTGAAGCTTGTATCAGAATGTCGTCTAGGTACGGAGCTACCGAAATTCCTCGCTGTCTCAGAACCGCTAGAAGGGCACCCAGAACCTTTGTGAAGATTCTTGGAGCCGTAGCCAATCCGAATGGAAGGGCTACAAACTGGTAATGCCTGTCTAAAAAGGCAAACCTTAGATACCGGTAATGATCTTTGTGAATCGGTATGTGAAGGTAAGCATCCTTTAAATCCACTGTGGTCATGTATTGACCCTTTTGGATCATGGGTAAGATTGTCCGAATAGTTTCCATTTTGAACGATGGAACTCTTAGGAATTTGTTTAGGATCTTTAAATCCAAGATTGGCCTGAAAGTTCCCTCTTTTTTGGGAACCACAAACAGGTTTGAGTAAAACCCTTGTCCTTGTTCCGATCGCGGAACCGGATGGATCACTCCCATTAATAATAGATCTTGTACACAGCGTAGAAACGCGTCTTTCTTTATTTGGTTTGTTGACAACCTTGACAGATGAAATCTCCCTCTTGGGGGAGATAATTTGAAGTCTAGAAGGTATCCCTGAGATATGATCTCTAGCGCCCAGGGATCCTGGACATCTCTTGCCCAAGCCTGGGCGAAGAGAGAGAGTCTGCCCCCCACTAGATCCGGTCCCGGATCGGGGGCCCTCGGTTCATGCTGTCTTAGGGGCAGCAGCAGGTTTTCTGGCCTGCTTGCCCTTATTCCAGGACTGGTTAGGTTTCCAGCCTTGTCTGTAACGAGCAACAGCTCCTTCCTGTTTTGGTGCAGTGGAAGTTGATGCTGCATCTGCTTTGAAATTCCGAAAGGGACGAAAATTAGACTGTCTAGCCTTAGCTTTGGCTTTGTCTTGAGGTAGAGCGTGGCCCTTACCTCCTGTAATGTCAGCGATAATTTCTTTCAAACCGGGCCCAAATAAAGTTTGCCCCTTGAAAGGTATATTAAGTAATTTGGACTTAGAAGTTACATCAGCCGACCAGGATTTTAGCCACAGCGCCCTACGTGCCTGAATGGCGAATCCTGAATTCTTAGCCGTAAGTTTGGTTAAATGTACTACGGCCTCCGAAATGAATGAATTAGCTAGTTTAAGGACTCTAAGCCTGTCCGTAATGTCGTCCAGCGTAGCGGAACTAAGGTTCTCTTCCAGAGACTCAATCCAAAATGCTGCCGCAGCCGTAATCGGCGCGATGCATGCAAGGGGTTGCAATATAAAACCTTGTTGAACAAACATTTTCTTAAGGTAACCCTCTAATTTTTTATCCATAGGATCTGAAAAAGCACAGCTATCCTCCACCGGGATAGTGGTGCGCTTAGCTAAAGTAGAAACTGCTCCCTCCACCTTAGGGACCGTTTGCCATAAGTCCCGTGTGGTGGCGTCTATTGGAAACATCTTTCTAAATATTGGAGGGGGTGAGAACGGCACACCGGGTCTATCCCACTCCTTAGTAACAATTTCAGTTAATCTCTTAGGTATAGGAAAAACGTCAGTACTCGCCGGGTACCGCAAAGTATTTATCCAACCTACACATTTTCTCTGGTATTGCAACAGTGTTACAATCGTTAAGAGCCGCTAAGACCTCCCCTAGTAATACACGGAGGTTTTCCAATTTAAATTTAAAATTTGAAATATCTGAATCCAATCTGCTTGGATCAGAACCGTCACCTACAGAATGAAGCTCTCCGTCCTCATGCTCTGCAAGCTGTGACGCAGTATCAGACATGGCCCTAGAATTATCAGCGCACTCTGTTCTCACCCCAGAGTGATCACGCTTGCCTCTTAGTTCTGGTAACTTAGCCAAAACTTCAGTCATAACAGTAGCCATATCTTGTAATGTTATCTGTAATGGCTGCCCAGATGTACTAGGCGCCATAATATCACGCACCTCCCGGGCGGGAGATGCAGGTACTGACACGTGAGGCGAGTTAGTCGGCATAACTCTCCCCTCGCTGTTTGGTGAAATTTGTTCAATTTGTACAGATTTGCTTTTATTTAAAGTAGCATCAATACAGTTAGTACATAAATTTCTATTGGGTTCCACCTTGGCATTGGAACAAATGACACAGGTATCTTCCTCTGAATCAGACATGTTTAACACACTAGCAATAAACATGCAACTTGGTTACAATCTTATTTAACAAAAACGTACTGTGCCTCAAAGAAGCACTAAACGATTAAATGACAGTTGAAATAATGAACTGAAAAACAGTTATAGCATCACTCTTTAAAAACAACACAACTTGTTAGCAAAGGTTTGTTCCCATTAGTAAAGCAATACTAATTAAATTTTAAACATAAAAATTACAGAGCAACGTTTTAACACACAGTCACTACATAAATCTCACAGCTCTGCTGAGAGAATCTACCTCCCTTCAAAGAAGTTTGAAGACCCCTGAGTTCTGTTAGAGATGAACCGGATCATGCAGAAAATACAAGTGTAAGTGACTGAAAATTTTTTGATGCGTAGCAAAGAGCGCCAAAAAACGGCCCCTCCCCCTCACACACAGCAGTGAGAGAGAAACGAAACTGTCATAAGCAAAACAAGCAAACTGCCAAGTGGAAAAATAATGCCCAAATATTTATTCACTCAGTACCTCAGAAATGCAAACGATTCTACATTCCAGCAAAAACGTTTAACATGAATTAAATACCTATTAAAAGGTTTAATGTACTTTTACAGAGTAATTCCGGTGAAATACCATCCCCAGAATACTGAAGTGTAGAGTATACGTACATGTCATTATAACGGTATAGCAGGATTTTCTCATCAATACCATTCAGAAAATAAAAAACTGCTACATACCTCAATGCAGATTCAACTGCCCGCTGTCCCCTGATCTGAAGCTTTTACCTCCCTCAGATGGCCGAGAAACAGCAATATGATCTTAACTACTCCGGTTAAAATCATAAGAAAAACTCTGGTAGATTCTTCTTCAAACTCTGCCAGAGAAGTAATAACACGCTCCGGTGCTATTGTAAAATAACAAACTTTTGATTGAAGTTATAAAAACTAAGTATAATCACCATAGTCCTCTCACACCTCCTATCTAGTCTTTGGGTGCAAGAGAATGACTGGGGGTGACGTAGAGGGGAGGAGCTATATAGCAACTCTGCTGGGTGAATCCTCTTGCACTTCCTGTAGGGGAGCAGATAATATCCCAGAAGTAATGATGACCCGTGGACTGATCACACATAACAGAAGAAACTACCTTATCTGCGTGGAACACCAGGTAAGGAGAATCACACTGTAAGGCAGATAATTCTGAAACTCTTCGAGCAGAAGAGATAGCTACCAAAAACAAAACTTTCCAAGATAACAACTTAATGTCTATGGAATGTAAAAGTTCAAACAGAACCCCTTGAAGAACTGAAAGAACTAGATTTAGACTCCATGGCGGAACCACAGGTTTATAGACAGGCTTGATTCTGACTAAAGCCTGAGCAAACACTTGAACGTCTGGTACCTCTGCCAGACGCTTGTGTAAAAGGATAGACAGAGCAGATATCTGTCCCTTTAAGGAACTAGCCGACAATCCTTTCTCCAATCCTTCTTGGAGGAAAGACAATATCCTGGGAATCCTAATTTTACTCCATGAGTAACCCTTGGATTCACACCAACCCAGATATTTCCGCCATATCTTATGGTAGATTTTCCTGGTGACAGGCTTTCTAGCCTGAATCAGAGTATCTATAACTGACTCAGAAAAACCACGCTTTGATAGAATTAAGCGATTTGGATGCTTGAACGGACCCTGTATTAGAAGATCCTGCCTCATTGGCAGTGTCCATGGTGGGACAGATGACATGTCCACTAGGTCTGCATACCAAGTCCTGCGTGGCCACGCAGGCGCTATCAGAATCACTGAAGCCTTCTCCTGCTTGATTCTGGCGACCAGACGAGGGAGAAGGGGAAACGGTGGAAAAACATAAGCTAGATTGAAGGACCAAGGCGCTGCTAGAGCATCTATCAATACCGCCTTGGGGTCCCGGGACCTGGACCCGTAGAGAGGAAGTTTGGTGTTCTGATGGGATGCCATCAGATCCAACTCTGGAGTGCCCCATAGCTGAGTCAGCTGGGCAA
The DNA here is from genome assembly GCF_027579735.1 of Bombina bombina. Taxonomy (NCBI): domain Eukaryota; kingdom Metazoa; phylum Chordata; class Amphibia; order Anura; family Bombinatoridae; genus Bombina; species Bombina bombina. The sequence goes on from NC_069502.1 coordinate 1,240,494,893, forward strand.
ACACCTCCGGGTGGATTTCCCACTCCCCCGGGTGAAAAGTCTGACAACTTAGGAAATCCGCCTCCCTGTTGTCCACTCCTGGGATGTGAATTGCTGAGAGCTGGCAGGAGTGATCCTCCGCCCACCTTATTATTTTGGTTACTTCCGTCATCGCTAGGGAACTCTTTGTTCCCCCTGATGATTGACGTAAGCTAAAGTCGTGATGTTGTCCGACTGAAATCTGATGAATTTGGCCACAGCTAGTTGAGGCCATGCCTGAAGAGCGTTGAATATCGCCCTCAGTTCCAGAATGTTTATCGGGAGAAGCTTTTCTTCCCGAGACCATAAACCCTGAGCTTTCAGGGAGTCCCAGACCACACCCCAGCCTAACAGACTGGCGTCTGTCGTTACAATGATCCACCCTGGTCTGCGGAAACATATTCCCTGAGACAGGTGATCCTGAGACAACCACCAGAGAAGAGAATCTCTGGTCTCCTGGTCCAACTGAATTTGAGGAGACAAATCTGCATAATCCCCATTCCACTGTCTGAGCATGCATAGTTGCAGTGGTCTGAGGTGTATCCGAGCAATTTTCTGACCTCAGTCAGAAATATTTTCATTTCTACCGAGTCTATTAGAGTCCCTAGGAAGGGAACCCTTGTGAGAGGGGAAAGAGAACTCTTTTTGATGTTCACCTGCCACCCGTGAGACCTCAGAAAGGTCAATACAATCTCCGTGTGAGACTTGGCTCTTTGGAAAGACGGCGCCTGAATTAAGATGTCGTCTAGGTAAGGCGCCACTGCTATGCCCTGCGGTCTTAGAACCGCCAGAAGGGACTCTAGCACCTTTGTGAAAATTCTGGGAGCAGTGGCTAAGCCAAAAGGAAGAGCCACAAACTGGTAATGCTTGTCCAGAAAGGCGAACCTGAGAAACTGGTGATGATCTTTGTGGATAGGAATGTGTAGGTATGCATCCTTTAGATCCACGGTAGTCATATATTGACCTTCCTGGATCATTGGTAAGATTGTCCGAATGGTCTCCATTTTGAATGATGGGACTCTGAGGAATCTGTTTAGAATTTTTAGATCCAGGATGGGTCTGAAATTCCCCTCTTTTTTGGGAACCACAAACAGGTTTGAGTAAAAACCCAGCCCTTGTTCCACGATTGGAACTGGGTGGATCACTCCCATTGTATGTAGATCTTCTACACAGCGTAAAAACATAATTTATGTAAGAACTTACCTGATAAATTAATTTCTTTCATATTAGCAAGAGTCCATGAGCTAGTGACGTATGGGATATACATTCCTACCAGGAGGGGCAAAGTTTCCCAAACCTTAAAATGCCTATAAATACACCCCTCACCACACCCACAATTCAGTTTAACGAATAGCCAAGAAGTGGGGTGATAAGAAAGGAGCGAAAGCATCAAAAATAAGGAATTGGAATAATTGTGCTTTATAAAAAAAAATCATAACCACCACAAAAAGGGTGGGCCTCATGGACTCTTGCTAATATGAAAGAAATGAATTTATCAGGTAAGTTCTTACATAAATTATGTTTTCTTTCATGTAATTAGCAAGCGTCCATGAGCTAGTGACGTATGGCATAGCAGATACCCAAGATGTGGAACTTCCACAAAAGAGTCACTAGAGAGGGAGGGATAAAATAAAGACAGTCAATTCCGCTGAAAAAATTAATTTACTACCCAATCAAAAGTTTCAATTTTTATAATGAAAAAAACTGAAATATAAGCAGAAGAATCAAACTGAAACAGCTGCCTGAAGTACTATTCTACCAAAAACTGCTTCTGAAGAAGAGAAAACATCAAAAATGGTAGAATTTAGTAAAAATATGCAAAGAAGACCAAGTCATTGCTTTGCAAATCTGAACAACAGAAGCTTCATTCTTAAAAGTCCAGGAAATAGAAACTGACCTAGTAGAATGAGCCGTAATCCTCAGAGGCGGGGATTAACCCGACTCCAAATAAGCATGATGAATCAAAAGCTTTAACCAAGAAGCCAAAGAAAAGGCAGAAGCCTTCTGACCTTCCTAAAACCAGAAAAGATAACAAATAGACTTGAAATATTATGTTGAAGCTACTCAGATTTCAGACAGACTTCTAAACTCTTACCACATCCAAAGAATGTAAGAATCTTACCAAAGAATTCTTAGGATTAGGAAACAAGGAAAGGACAATAATCCCTCTTCTAATGTTGTTAGAATTCACAACTTTAGGTAAAAATTGAAATGAGGACAGCAAAAACCACTTTATCCTGATGAAAAATCAGAAAAGGAGATTTACAAGAAAGAACAGATAATTCAAAAACTGTTCTAGCTGAAGAGATGTCTAAAAAGAACAATACTTTCCATGAAAGTAATTAATGTCAAAAGAAAGCATATGCTCAAACAGAAGAGCCTGTAAAGCCTTCAGAACCAAAAAAAGACTCCAAGGAGGAGAAATTGGCTTAATGACAGGCTTGATACGAACCAAAGCCTGAACAAAAGAATGAATATCAGAAAGATTTAGCAATTCTTACTGTGAAACAGCACAGAAAAAGCAGAGATTTGTTCTTTCAAGGAACATGCAGACAAAACCTTATGAAGAACTATAAAATCCTAGGAATTCTAAAAGAATGCAAAGAGAATTCATAAGAAGAGCATCATGAGATGTAAATCTTCCAAACTCGATAATAAATCCTACTAGACACAGATTTACGAGCCTGCAACATAGTATTAATCACTGAGTCAGAGAAACTTCTATGACTAAGTACTAAGCGTTAAATTTTCATACCATCAAATTAATAATTTGAATTCCTGATGAAAAAAACGAATGTTAAGATATAAGGTCTGGCCTTAATGGAAGTAACCAAGATTGGCAACTGGACATCCAAACAAGAACCATATACCAAAACCTGTGTGGCCATGCTGGAGCCACCAGCCACACCAAAGATTGCTCTCTGATGATTTAGAAAAATCACTCTAAAAAGAAGAACCAGAGATGAAAAAATATATGCAGATTGATCATTCCAAAGAAGTGTTAATGCATACACTACTTCCGCCTGAGGATCCCAGGACCTGAATAGGCCCCAGGGAAGTTCCTTGTTTAGATGAGATGCCATCAGATCTATTTCTGGAAGCCCTCACATCTGAAAAAATTGAAAATCATATCTGGTTAAAGAGACCATTCTTCCGGATGTAAAGCTTGATTAACAGAGATAATCCGCTTCCCAATTGTCTATACCTGGGAAAAAGACCACAGAAATTAGATAGGAGCTGGATTTAGCCCAAGCAAATATCCGAGATACTTCTGTAACAGCCTAAAGACTGATAGTCCCACCCTGATTGACATACGGCACAGTTGTGACATTGTCTGTCTGAAAAAACGTCTCTTCTTCAAAAAGAAACCAAACTGAAGAACTCTGAGAATGCACAGAGTTCCAAAATATCAAATGGTAATCTCGCCTCCTGAGATTTCCAAACCCCTTGTGCTGACAGAGATCCTCAGACAGTCTCCCAACCTAAAAGACTTGCATCTGTAGAGATCATGGTCCAGGTTAAAAGAACCGAAGAGACCTGTAGAACTAAATGATGGTGATCTTAACCACTGAATCAAAGATAGTTAAACATTAGGATTCAAAGATATAAAAAGTGAAATCCTAGAATCCCTGCACCATTATTTAGCATAAAAAACTGGAAAGGTTTCCTATGAAAATGAGCAAAGGGAATCGAATCCAATGCTGCAGCCATGAAACCTAAAACTTCCATGCATATATAGCAACTTGAAGGAAATAATAGAGACTGAAGGTTCCGACAAACGGAACCCAATAAACTTGTCACTTGTCTGTTAGAGACAAAAACATTGACACAATCTATCTGGAAACCTAAAAAAGGTGACCCTTGTGTGAGGAAACAAGGAACTTTTGATAAAAAGATCCTCTAACCATGTCTTGAAGAAACAACAAAGTTGAATCGTATGAGATTCCGCAGAACGAAAAGACTGAGCCAGTACCACGATACCGTCCAAATAAGGAACACTGAGAACCTTGAAAAGATTCTTAGAGCTGTCGCTAGACCAGAAGGAAAAACAACAAATTGGTAATGCTTGTCAAAAAAACATAATTTATGTAAGAACTTACCTGATAAATTCATTTCTTTCATATTAACAAGAGTCCATGAGCTAGTGACGTATGGGATATACATTCCTACCAGGAGGGGCAAAGTTTCCCAAACCTTAAAATGCCTATAAATACACCCCTCACCACACCCACAAATCAGTTTAACGAATAGCCAAGAAGTGGGGTGATAAGAAAAAAAGTGCGAAGCATATAAAATAAGGAATTGGAATAATTGTGCTTTATACAAAAAAATCATAACCACCACAAAAAAGGGTGGGCCTCATGGACTCTTGTTAATATGAAAGAAATGAATTTATCAGGTAAGTTCTTACATAAATTATGTTTTCTTTCATGTAATTAACAAGAGTCCATGAGCTAGTGACGTATGGGATAATGACTACCCAAGATGTGGATCTTTCCACACAAGAGTCACTAGAGAGGGAGGGATAAAATAAAGACAGCCAATTCCTGCTGAAAATAATCCACACCCAAAATAAAGTTTAACAAAAAACATAAGCAGAAGATTCAAACTGAAACCGCTGCCTGAAGAACTTTTCTACCAAAAACTGCTTCAGAAGAAGAAAATACATCAAAATGGTAGAATTTAGTAAAAGTATGCAAAGAGGACCAAGTTGCTGCTTTGCAGATCTGGTCAACCGAAGCTTCATTCCTAAACGCCCAGGAAGTAGAAACTGACCTAGTAGAATGAGCTGTAATTCTTTGAGGCGGAATTTTACCCGACTCAACATAGGCAAGATGAATTAAAGATTTCAACCAAGATGCCAAAGAAATGGCAGAAGCTTTCTGGCCTTTCCTAGAACCGGAAAAGATAACAAATAGACTAGAAGTCTTACGGAAAGATTTCGTAGCTTCAACATAATATTTCAAAGCTCTAACAACATCCAAAGAATGCAATGATTTCTCCTTAGAATTCTTAGGATTAGGACATAATGAAGGAACCACAATTTCTCTACTAATGTTGTTGGAATTCACAACTTTAGGTAAAAATTCAAAAGAAGTTCGCAACACCGCCTTATCCTGATGAAAAATCAGAAAAGGAGACTCACACGAAAGAGCAGATAATTCAGAAACTCTTCTAGCAGAAGAGATGGCCAAAAGGAACAAAACTTTCCAAGAAAGTAATTTAATGTCCAATGAATGCATAGGTTCAAACGGAGGAGCTTGAAGAGCTCCCAAAACCAAATTCAAACTCCATGGAGGAGAAATTGACTTAATGATAGGTTTTATACGAACCAAAGCTTGTACAAAACAATGAATATCAGGAAGAATAGCAATCTTTCTGTGAAAAAGAACAGAAAGAGCGGAGATTTGTCCTTTCAAAGAACTCGCGGACAAACCCTTATCTAAACCATCCTGAAGAAACTGTAAAATTCTCGGTATTCTAAAAGAATGCCAAGAAAAATGATGAGAAAGACACCAAGAAATATAAGTCTTCCAGACTCTATAATATATCTCTCGAGATACAGATTTACGAGCCTGTAACATAGTATTAATCACGGAGTCAGAGAAACCTCTATGACCAAGAATCAAGCGTTCAATCTCCATACCTTTAAATTTAAGGATTTCAGATCCGGATGGAAAAAAGGACCTTGAGACAGAAGGTCTGGTCTTAACGGAAGAGTCCATGGTTGGCAAGATGCCATCCGGACAAGATCCGCATACCAAAACCTGTGAGGCCATGCCGGAGCTATTAGCAGAACAAACGAGCATTCCCTCAGAATCTTGGAGATTACTCTTGGAAGAAGAACTAGAGGCGGAAAGATATAGGCAGGATGATACTTCCAAGGAAGTGATAATGCATCCACTGCCTCCGCCTGAGGATCCCGGGATCTGGACAGATACCTGGGAAGTTTCTTGTTTAGATGAGAGGCCATCAGATCTATCTCTGGGAGCCCCCACATTTGAACAATCTGAAGAAATACCTCTGGGTGAAGAGACCATTCGCCCGGATGCAACGTTTGGCGACTGAGATAATCCGCTTCCCAATTGTCTACACCTGGGATATGAACCGCAGAGATTAGACAGGAGCTGGATTCCGCCCAAACCAAAATTCGAGATACTTCTTTCATAGCCAGAGGACTGTGAGTCCCTCCTTGATGATTGATGTATGCCACAGTTGTGACATTGTCTGTCTGAAAACAAATGAACGATTCTCTCTTCAGAAGAGGCCAAAACTGAAGAGCTCTGAAAACTGCACGGAGTTCCAAGATATTGATCGGTAATCTCACCTCCTGAGATTCCCAAACTCCTTGTGCCGTCAGAGATCCCCACACAGCTCCCCAACCTGCGAGACTTGCATCTGTTGAAATTACAGTCCAGGTCGGAAGAACAAAAGAAGCCCCCTGAATTAAACGATGGTGATCTGTCCACCACGTCAGAGAGTGCCGAACAATCGGTTTTAAAGATATTAATTGATATATCTTCGTGTAATCCCTGCACCATTGGTTCAGCATACAGAGCTGAAGAGGTCGCATGTGAAAACGAGCAAAGGGGATCGCGTCCGATGCAGCAGTCATAAGACCTAGAATTTCCATGCATAAGGCTACCGAAGGGAATGATTGAGACTGAAGGTTTCGACAGGCTGTAATCAATTTTAGACGTCTCTTGTCTGTTAAAGACAAAGTCATGGACACTGAATCTATCTGGAAACCCAGAAAGGTTACCCTTGTTTGAGGAATCAAAGAACTTTTTGGTAAATTGATCCTCCAACCATGATCTTGAAGAAACAACACAAGTCGATTCGTATGAGACTCTGCTAAATGTAAAGACGGAGCAAGTACCAAGATATCGTCCAAATAAGGAAATACCACAATACCCTGTTCTCTGATTACAGACAGAAGGGCACCGAGAATCTTTGTGAAAATTCTTGGAGCTGTAGCAAGGCCAAACGGTAGAGCCACAAATTGGTAATGCTTGTCTAGAAAAGAGAATCTCAGGAACTGATAATGATCTGGATGAATCGGAATATGCAGATATGCATCCTGTAAATCTATTGTGGACATATAATTCCCTTGCTGAACAAAAGGCAATATAGTCCTTACAGTTACCATCTTGAACGTTGGTATCCTTACATAACGATTCAATAATTTTAGATCCAGAACTGGTCTGAAGGAATTCTCCTTCTTTGGTACAATGAAGAGATTTGAATAAAACCCCATCCCCTGTTCCGGAACTGGAACTGGCATAATTACTCCAGCCAACTCTAGATCTGAAACACAATTCAGAAATGCTTGAGCTTTCACTGGATTTACTGGGACATGGGAAAGAAAAAATCTCTTTGCAGGAGGTCTCATCTTGAAACCAATTCTGTACCCTTCTGAAACAATGTTCTGAATCCAAAGATTGTGAACAGAACTGATCCAAATTTCTTTGAAAAAACGTAACCTGCCCCCTACCAGCTGAACTGGAATGAGGGCCGTACCTTCATGTGAACTTAGAAGCAGGCTTTGCCTTTCTAGCAGGCTTGGATTTATTCCAGACTGGGGATGGTTTCCAAACTGAAACTGCTCCTGAGGACGAAGGATCAGGCTTTTGTTCTTTGTTGAAACGAAAGGAACGAAAACGATTGTTAGCCCTGTTTTTACCTTTAGACTTTTTATCCTGTGGTAAAAAAGTTCCTTTCCCACCAGTAACAGTTGAAATAATAGAATCCAACTGAGAACCAAATAATTTGTTTCCCTGGAAAGAAATGGAAAGTAGAGTTGATTTAGAAGCCATATCAGCATTCCAAGTCTTAAGCCATAAAGCTCTTCTGGCTAAGATAGCCAGAGACATAAATCTAACATCAACTCTAATAATATCAAAAATGGCATCACAGATGAAATTATTAGCATGCTGGAGAAGAATAATAATATCATGAGAATCACGATTTGTTACTTGTTGCGCTAGAGTTTCCAACCAAAAAGTTGAAGCTGCAGCAACATCAGCCAATGATATAGCAGGTCTAAGAAGATTACCTGAACATAGATAAGCTTTTCTTAGAAAAGATTCAATTTTTCTATCTAAAGGATCCTTAAACGAGGTACCATCTGATGTAGGAATGGTAGTACGTTTAGCAAGGGTAGAAATAGCCCCATCAACTTTAGGGATTTTGTCCCAAAATTCTAATCTGTCAGGCGGAACAGGATATAATTGCTTAAAACGTTTAGAAGGAGTAAATGAATTACCCAATCTATCCCATTCCTTAGCAATTACTGCAGAAATAGCATTAGGAACAGGAAAGACTTCTGGAATAACCGCAGGAGCTTTAAAAACCTTATCCAAACGTATAGAATTAGTATCAAGAGGACTAGAATCCTCTATTTCTAAAGCAATTAGTACTTCTTTAAGTAAAGAGCGAATAAATTCCATCTTAAATAAATATGAAGATTTATCAGCATCAATCTCTGAGACAGAATCCTCTGAACCAGAAGAGTCCAAAGAATCAGAATGATGGTGTTCATTTAAAAATTCATCTGTAGAGAGAGAAGATTTAAAAGACTTTTTACGTTTACTAGAAGGAGAAATAACAGACAAAGCCTTCTTTATGGATTCAGAAACAAAATCTCTTATGTTATCAGGAACATTCTGCACCTTAGATGTTGAGGGAACTGCAACAGGCAATGGTACATCACTAAAGGAAATATTATCTGCATTAACAAGTTTGTCATGACATTTAATACAAACAACAGCTGGAGGAATAGCTACCAAAAGTTTACAGCAGATACACTTAGCTTTGGTAGATCCAGCAGGCAGAGGTTTTCCTGTAGTATCTTCTGGCTCAGATGCAACGTGAGACATCTTGCAATATGTAAGAGAAAAAACAACATATAAAGCAAAATAGATCAAATTCCTTATAAGACAGTTTCAGGAATGGGAAAAAAATGCCAAACATCAAGCTTCTAGCAACCAGAAGCAAATGAAAAATGAGACTGAAATAATGTGGAGACAAAAGCGACGCCCATATTTTTTGGCGCCAAATAAGACGCCCACATTATTTGGCGCCTAAATGCTTTTGGCGCCAAAAATGACGCCACATCCGGAACGCCGACATTTTTGGCGCAAAATAACGTCAAAAAAATGACGCAACTTCCGGCGACACGTATGACGCCGGAAACGGAAATGAATTTTTGCGCCAAAAAAGTCCGCGCCAAGAATGACGCAATAAAATGAAGCATTTTCAGCCCCCGCGAGCCTAACAGCCCACAGGGAAAAAAGTCAAATTTTTGAGGTAAGAAAAATATGATAATTAAAGCATAATCCCAAATATGAAACTGACTGTCTGGAAATAAGGAAAGTTGAACATTCTGAGTCAAGGCAAATAAATGTTTGAATACATATATTTAGAACTTTATAAATAAAGTGCCCAACCATAGCTTAGAGTGTCACAGAAAATAAGACTTACTTACCCCAGGACACTCATCTACATGTTTGTAGAAAGCCAAACCAGTACTGAAACGAGAATCAGTAGAGGAAATGGTAAATATAAGAGTATATCGTCGATCTGAAAAGGGAGGTAAGAGATGAATCTCTACGACCGATAACAGAGAACCTTATGAAATAGACCCCGTAGAAGGAGATCACTGCATTCAATAGGCAATACTCTCCTCACATCCCTCTGACATTCACTGCACGCTGAGAGGAAAACCGGGCTCCAACTTGCTGCGGAGCGCATATCAACGTAGAATCTAGCACAAACTTACTTCACCACCTCCCTTGGAGGCAAAGTTTGTAAAACTGATTTGTGGGTGTGGTGAGGGGTGTATTTATAGGCATTTTAAGGTTTGGGAAACTTTGCCCCTCCTGGTAGGAATGTATATCCCATACGTCACTAGCTCATGGACTCTTGTTAATTACATGAAAGAAAACAGAATTTATGTTTACCTGATAAATTACTTTCTCCAACGGTGTGTCCGGTCCACGGCGTCATCCTTACTTGTGGGATATTCTCTTCCCCAACAGGAAATGGCAAAGAGCCCAGCAAAGCTGGTCACATGATCCCTCCTAGGCTCCGCCTACCCCAGTCATTCGACCGACGTTAAGGAGGAATATTTGCATAGGAGAAACCATATGGTACCGTGGTGACTGTAGTTAAAGAAAATAAATTATCAGACCTGATTAAAAAAACCAGGGCGGGCCGTGGACCGGACACACCGTTGGAGAAAGTAATTTATCAGGTAAACATAAATTCTGTTTTCTCCAACATAGGTGTGTCCGGTCCACGGCGTCATCCTTACTTGTGGGAACCAATACCAAAGCTTTAGGACACGGATGAAGGGAGGGAGCAAATCAGGTCACCTAAATGGAAGGCACCACGGCTTGCAAAACCTTTCTCCCAAAAATAGCCTCAGAAGAAGCAAAAGTATCAAACTTGTAAAATTTGGTAAAAGTGTGCAGTGAAGACCAAGTCGCTGCCCTACATATCTGATCAACAGAAGCCTCGTTCTTGAAGGCCCATGTGGAAGCCACAGCCCTAGTGGAATGAGCTGTGATTCTTTCGGGAGGCTGCCGTCCAGCAGTCTCGTAAGCCAATCTGATGATGCTTTTAATCCAAAAAGAGAGAGAGGTAGAAGTTGCTTTTTGACCTCTCCTTTTACCGGAATAAACAACAAACAAGGAAGATGTTTGTCTAAAATCCTTTGTAGCATCTAAATAGAATTTTAGAGCGCGAACAACATCCAAATTGTGCAACAAACGTTCCTTCTTTGAAACTGGTTTCGGACACAGAGAAGGTACGATAATCTCCTGGTTAATGTTTTTGTTAGAAACAACTTTTGGAAGAAAACCAGGTTTAGTACGTAAAACCACCTTATCTGCATGGAACACCAGATAAGGAGGAGAACACTGCAGAGCAGATAATTCTGAAACTCTTCTAGCAGAAGAAATTGCAACTAAAAACAAAACTTTCCAAGATAATAACTTAATATCAACGGAATGCAAGGGTTCAAACGGAACCCCCTGAAGAACTGAAAGAACTAAATTGAGACTCCAAGGAGGAGTCAAAGGTTTGTAAACAGGCTTAATTCTAACCAGAGCCTGAACAAAGGCTTGAACATCTGGCACAGCGGCCAGCTTTTGTGAAGTAACACAGACAAGGCAGAAATCTGTCCCTTCAGGGAACTTGCAGATAATCCTTTTTCCAATCCTTCTTGAAGGAAGGATAGAATCCTAGGAATCTTAACCTTGTCCCAAGGGAATCCTTTAGATTCACACCAACAGATATATTTTTTCCAAATTTTGTGGTAAATCTTTCTAGTTACAGGCTTTCTGGCCTGAACAAGAGTATCGATAACAGAATCTGAGAATCCTCGCTTCGATAAGATCAAGCGTTCAATCTCCAAGCAGTCAGCTGGAGTGAAACCAGATTCGGATGTTCGAACGGACCCTGAACAAGAAGGTCTCGTCTCAAAGGTAGCTTCCAAGGAGGAGCCGATGACATATTCACCAGATCTGCGTACCAAGTCCTGCGTGGCCACGCAGGAGCTATCAAGATCACCGACGCCCTCTCCTGATTGATCCTGGCTACCAGCCTGGGGATGAGAGGAAACGGCGGGAACACATAAGCTAGTTTGAAGGTCCAAGGTGCTACTAGTGCATCCACTAGAGCCGCCTTGGGATCCCTGGATCTGGACCCGTAGCAAGGAACTTTGAAGTTCTGACGAGAGGCCATCAGATCCATGTCTGGAATGCCCCACAGCTGAGTGACTTGGGCAAAGATTTCCGGATGGAGTTCCCACTCCCCCGGATGCAATGTCTGACGACTCAGAAAACCGCTTCCCAATTTTCCACTCCTGGGATGTGGATAGCAGACAGGTGGCAGGAGTGAGACTCCGCCCATAGAATGATTTTGGTCACTTTCTTCCATCGCCAGGGAACTCCTTGTTCCCCCCTGATGGTTGATGTACGCAACAGTTGTCATGTTGTCTGATTGAAACCGTATGAACTTGGCCCTCGCTAGCTGAGGCCAAGCCTTGAGAGCATTGAATATCGCTCTCAGTTCCAGAATATTTATCGGTAGAAGAGATTCTTCCCGAGACCAAAGACCCTGAGCTTTCAGGGATCCCCAGACGCGCCCCAGCCCATCAGACTGGCGTCGGTCGTGACAATGACCCACTCTGGTCTGCGGAATGTCATCCCTCGTGACAGGTTGTCCAGGGACAGCCACCAACGGAGTGAGTCTCTGGTCCTCTGATTTACTTGTATCTTCGGAGACAAGTCTGTATAGTCCCCATTCCACTGACTGAGCATGCACAGTTGTAATGGTCTTAGATGAATGCGTGCAAAAGGAACTATGTCCATTGCCGCTACCATCAACCCGATCACTTCCATGCACTGAGCTATGGAAGGAAGAGGAACGGAATGGAGTATCCGACAAGAGTCTAGAAGTTTTGTTTTTCTGGCCTCTGTCAGAAAAATCCTCATTTCTAAGGAGTCTATTATTGTTCCCAAGAAGGGAACCCTTGTTGACGGAGATAGAGAACTCTTTTCCACGTTCACTTTCCATCCGTGAGATCTGAGAAAGGCCAGGACAATGTCCGTGTGAGCCTTTGCTTGAGGAAGGGACGACGCTTGAATCAGAATGTCGTCCAAGTAAGGTACTACAGCAATGCCCCTTGGTCTTAGCACAGCTAGAAGGGACCCTAGTACCTTTGTGAAAATGCTATATAGCTCCTCCCCTCTACGTCACCTCCAGTCATTCGACCAAAGACCAACGAGAAAGGAGAAGCCAAGGGTGTAGTGGTGACTGAATTATAATTTAAAAAATATGTACCTGCCTTAAAAAACAGGGCGGGCCGTGGACTGATCACACAACAGAAGAAAGGAATTTATCAGGTAAGCATAAATTATGTTTTCTTCTGTTATGTGTGATCAGTCCACGGGTCATCATTACTTCTGGGATACCAATACCAAAGCAAAAGTACACGGATGACGGGAGGGATAGGCAGGCTCATTATACAGAAGGAACCACTGCCTGAAGAACCTTTCTCCCAAAAATAGCCTCCGAAGAAGCAAAAGTGTCAAATTTGTAAAATTTGGAAAAAGTATGAAGCGAAGACCAAGTTGCAGCCTTGCAAATCTGTTCAACAGAGGCCTCATTCTTAAAGGCCCAAGTGGAAGCCACAGCTCTAGTGGAATGAGCTGTAATTCTTTCAGGAGGCTGCTGTCCAGCAGTCTCATAGGCTAAACGTATTATGCTACGAAGCCAAAAAGAGAGAGAGGTAGCAGAAGCTTTTTGACCTCTCCTCTGTCCAGAATAAACGACAAACAGGGAAGAAGTTTGGCGAAAATCTTTAGTTGCCTGCAAGTAGAACTTGAGGGCACGAACTACATCCAGATAGTGTAGAAGACGTTCCTTCTTTGAAGACGGATTTGGACACAAGGATGGAACAACAATCTCTTGATTGATATTCCTGTTAGAGACAACCTTAGGTAAGAACCCAGGTTTAGTACGCAGAACTACCTTGTCTGAGTGAAAGATCAGATAAGGAGAATCACAATGTAGGGCTGATAACTCAGAGACTCTTCGAGCCGAGGAAATAGCCATTAAAAATAGAACTTTCCAAGATAACAATCTTATATCAATGGAATGAAGGGGTTCAAACGGAACACCCTGTAAAACGTTAAGAACTAAGTTTAAACTCCATGGCGGAGCAACAGTTTTAAACACAGGCTTGATCCTAGCTAAAGCCTGACAAAAGGCCTGGATGTCTGAATTTTCTGACAGACGCCTGTGTAACAAGATGGACAGAGCTGAGATCTGTCCCTTTAATGAGCTAGCCGATAAACCCTTTTCTAAACCTTCTTGTAGAAAAGACAATATCCTAGGAATCCTAACCTTACTCCAGGAGTAATCTTTGGATTCACACCAGTATAGGTATTTACGCCATATTTTATGGTAAATCTTTCTGGTAACAGGCTTCCTAGCCTGTATCAGGGTATCAATAACCGACTCGGAAAACCCACGTTTTGACAAAATCAAGCGTTCAATTTCCAAGCAGTCAGCTTCAGAGAAGTTAGACTTTGATGTTTGAATGGACCCTGAATCAGAAGGTCCTGTCTTAGAGGTAGAGACCACGGCGGACAGGATGACATGTCCACTAGATCTGCATACCAAGTCCTGCGCGGCCATGCAGGCGCTATTAGAATCACTGATGCTCTCTCCTGTTTGATTTTGGCAATCAATCGAGGAAGCAGCGGGAAGGGTGGAAACACATAAGCCATCCTGAAGTTCCAAGGTGCTGTCAAAGCATCTATCAGAACCGCTCCCGGATCTGGATCCGTAGCGAGGAAGTTTGGCGTTCTGGCGAGACGCCATGAGATCTATCTCTGGTTTGCCCCAACGTCGAAGTATTTGGGCAAAGACCTCCGGATGAAGTTCCCACTCCCCCGGATGAAGAGTCTGGCGACTCAAGAAATCCGCCTCCCAGTTCTCCACTCCCGGGATGTGGATTGCTGACAGGTGGCAAGAGTGAGACTCTGCCCAGCGAATTATCTTTGATACTTCTATCATTGCTAGGGAGCTTCTTGTCCCTCCCTGATGGTTGATGTAAGCTACAGTCGTGATGTTGTCCGACTGAAACCTGATGAACCCCCGAGTCTTTAACTGGGGCCAAGCTAGAAGGGCATTGAGAACTGCTCTCAATTCCAGAATGTTTATTGGCAGGAGACTTTCCTCCTGACTCCATTGTCCCTGAGCCTTCAGAGAATTCCAGACAGCGCCCCAACCTAGAAGGCTGGCGTCTGTTGTTACAATTGTCCAGTCCGGCCTGCTGAAAGGCATCCCCCTGGACAGATGTGGCCGAGAAAGCCACCATAGAAGAGAGTTTCTGGTCTCTTGATCCAGATTCAGAGTGGGGGACAAATCTGAGTAATCCCCATTCCACTGACTCAGCATGCACAATTGCAGCGGTCTGAGATGTAGGCGTGCAAAGGGTACTATGTCCATTGCTGCTACCATTAAGCCGATCACCTCCATGCATTGAGCTACTGACGGGAGCTGAATGGAATGAAGGACACGGCATGCATTTAGAAGCTTTGTTAATCTGTCTTCTGTCAGATAAATCTTCATTTCTACAGAATCTATAAGAGTCCCCAAGAATGGAACCCTTGTGAGAGGCAAGAGAGAACTCTTCTTTTCGTTCACTTTCCATCCATGCGACCTTAGAAATGCCAGAACTAACTCTGTATGAGACTTGGCAGTTTGAAAGCTTGAAGCTTGTATCAGAATGTCGTCTAGGTACGGAGCTACCGAAATTCCTCGCGGTCTCAGAACCGCTAGAAGGGCACCCAGAACCTTTGTGAAAATTCTTGGAGCCGTAGCCAATCCGAATGGAAGGGCTACAAACTGGTAATGCCTGTCTAAGAAGGCAAACCTTAGATATCGGTAATGATCTTTGTGAATCGGTATGTGAAGGTAAGCATCCTTTAAATCCACTGTGGTCATGTACTGACCCCTTTGGATCATGGGTAAGATTGTCCGAATAGTTTCCATTTTGAACGATGGAACTCTTAGGAATTTGTTTAGGATCTTTAAATCCAAGATTGGCCTGAAAGTTCCCTCTTTTTTGGGAACCACAAACAGGTTTGAGTAAAACCCTTGTCCTTGTTCCGACCGCGGAACCGGATGGATCACTCCCATTAATAATAGATCTTGTACACAGCGTAGAAACGCGTCTTTCTTTATTTGGTTTGTTGACAACCTTGACAGATGAAATCTCCCTCGTGGGGGAGATAATTTGAAGTCTAGAAGGTATCCCTGAGATATGATCTCTAGCGCCCAGGGATCCTGGACATCTCTTGCCCAAGCCTGGGCGAAGAGAGAGAGTCTGCCCCCCACTAGATCCGGTCCCGGATCGGGGGCCCTCGGTTCATGCTGTCTTAGGGGCAGCAGCAGGTTTTCTGGCCTGCTTGCCCTTATTCCAGGACTGGTTAGGTTTCCAGCCTTGTCTGTAACGAGCAACAGCTCCTTCCTGTTTTGGTGCAGTGGAAGTTGATGCTGCACCTGCTTTGAAATTCCGAAAGGGACGAAAATTAGACTGTCTAGCCTTAGCTTTGGCTTTGTCTTGAGGTAGAGCGTGGCCCTTACCTCCTGTAATGTCAGCGATAATTTCTTTCAAACCGGGCCCAAATAAAGTTTGCCCCTTGAAAGGTATATTAAGTAATTTGGACTTAGAAGTTACATCAGCCGACCAGGATTTTAGCCACAGCGCCCTACGTGCCTGAATGGCGAATCCTGAATTCTTAGCCGTAAGTTTGGTTAAATGTACTACGGCCTCCGAAATGAATGAATTAGCTAGTTTAAGGACTCTAAGCCTGTCCGTAATGTCGTCCAGCGTAGCGGAACTAAGGTTCTCTTCCAGAGACTCAATCCAAAATGCTGCCGCAGCCGTAATCGGCGCGATGCATGCAAGGGGTTGCAATATAAAACCTTGTTGAACAAACATTTTCTTAAGGTAACCCTCTAATTTTTTATCCATAGGATCTGAAAAAGCACAGCTATCCTCCACCGGGATAGTGGTGCGCTTAGCTAAAGTAGAAACTGCTCCCTCCACCTTAGGGACCGTTTGCCATAAGTCCCGTGTGGTGGCGTCTATTGGAAACATCTTTCTAAATATTGGAGGGGGTGAGAACGGCACACCGGGTCTATCCCACTCCTTAGTAACAATTTCAGTTAATCTCTTAGGTATAGGAAACACGTCAGTACTCGCCGGTACCGCAAAGTATTTATCCAACCTACACATTTTCTCTGGTATTGCAACAGTGTTACAATCGTTAAGAGCCGCTAAGACCTCCCCTAGTAATACACGGAGGTTTTCCAATTTAAATTTAAAATTTGAAATATCTGAATCCAATCTGCTTGGATCAGAACCGTCACCTACAGAATGAAGCTCTCCGTCCTCATGCTCTGCAAGCTGTGACGCAGTATCAGACATGGCCCTAGAATTATCAGCGCACTCTGTTCTCACCCCAGAGTGATCACGCTTGCCTCTTAGTTCTGGTAACTTAGCCAAAACTTCAGTCATAACAGTAGCCATATCTTGTAATGTTATCTGTAATGGCTGCCCAGATGTACTAGGCGCCATAATATCACGCACCTCCCGGGCGGGAGACGCAGGTACTGACACGTGAGGCGAGTTAGACGGCATAACTCTCCCCTCGCTGTTTGGTGAAATTTGTTCAATTTGTACAGATTGGCTTTTATTTAAAGTAGCATCAATACAGTTAGTACATAAATTTCTATTGGGCTCCACCTTGGCATTGGAACAAATGACACAGGTATCTTCCTCTGAATCAGACATGTTTAACACACTAGCAATAAACATGCAACTTGGTTACAATCTTATTTAACAAAAACGTACTGTGCCTCAAAGAAGCACTAAACGATTAAATGACAGTTGAAATAATGAACTGAAAAACAGTTATAGCATCACTCTTTAAAAACAACACAACTTGTTAGCAAAGGTTTGTTCCCATTAGTAAAGCAACACTAATTAAATTTTAAACATAAAAATCACAGAGCAACGTTTTTTTTTTTTTATAACACAGTCACTACATAAATCTCACAGCTCTGCTGAGAGAATCTACCTCCCTTCAAAGAAGTTTGAAGACCCCTGAGTTCTGTTAGAGATGAACCGGATCATGCAGAAAATACAAGTGTAACTGACTGGAAATTTTTTGATGCGTAGCAAAGAGCGCCAAAAACGGCCCCTCCCCCTCACACACAGCAGTGAGAGAGAAACGAAACTGTCATAATCAAAACAAGCAAACTGCCAAGTGGAAAAATAATGCCCAAATATTTATTCACTCAGTACCTCAGAAATGCAAACGATTCTACATTCCAGCAAAAACGTTTAACATGAATTAAATACCTATTAAAAGGTTTAATGTACTTTTACAGAGTAATTCCGGTGAAATACCATCCCCAGAATACTGAAGTGTAGAGTATACATACATGTCATTATAACGGTATAGCAGGATTTTCTCATCAATTCCATTCAGAAAATAAAAACTGCTACATACCTCAATGCAGATTCAACTGCCCGCTGTCCCCTGATCTGAAGCTTTTACCTCCCTCAGATGGCCGAGAAACAGCAATATGATCTTAACTACTCCGGTTAAAATCATAAGAAAAACTCTGGTAGATTCTTCTTCAAACTCTGCCAGAGAAGTAATAACACGCTCCGGTGCTATTGTAAAATAACAAACTTTTGATTGAAGTTATAAAAACTAAGTATAATCACCATAGTCCTCTCACACCTCCTATCTAGTCTTTGGGTGCAAGAGAATGACTGGGGGTGACGTAGAGGGGAGGAGCTATATAGCAACTCTGCTGGGTGAATCCTCTTGCACTTCCTGTAGGGGAGCAGATAATATCCCAGAAGTAATGATGACCCGTGGACTGATCACACATAACAGAAGAAATACTATTTGCTATAAGTTAGAAAAAAAAGAGGGCGCCACATAGCGTGATATTGTTGACTCAGAGCCAAAATAGGAGATAGATGTTAAGGCTTACCAAAGGTAATGGCACCGTGTAACTTGTGCTGACAGGCGGGCTAACACTTTCAGTGGTTAGCACACTGGGTGGCCTCCGGCAATCTGTACACAGGTGGTATTCAGTGTTTCCTTAATTGACGTCTGTGCGGCTGATAACTAAGACGCTGCGGTATAGCAGATACTTTGAAACCTTTACCAGGAAGGCTCAAAAGGAGAGCAAAGGCAGGCAAAAGGACAACTTCCGTATATTAAAATCAATAATAATATATTATTATCTTGTACATAAGATATAAAATATCTCATCTAATATATATATATATCTTGTACATAAGATATAAAAAGAAAAGCAATATATAAAGCATAAATAATAATGGATTCTGCATGTAAAAGTTTATCATGATAACTTATTACAAACCATAGCTAAAGATAAACATTCATAACATTAAAATAAATGAACTTAGCTTTGGTAGGACTGATATCAGTCAACAGGAATCCCTCAGCATTTCTTGATACAGGAACAGCGTTTTGAATATCTTGCAATATGTAATAGAAAAAAACAACATATAAAGCAAAATTATCAAATTCCTTAAATGACAGTTTCAGGAATGGGGAAAAATGCAAAACAAGCCTCTAGCAACCAGAAGCAACAAAAAAGTGAGACTTAAATAATGTGAGAAAAAAGTGGAACAAGTATGACGCCCACATTTTTGGCGCCAAGTATAACGTCCACATTATTGACGCTAAGTACAACGCCCATATTTTTTTGGAGCCAAGTATGACGCCACATACTCTGACGTCGAAAATACTGATTATCCTGAATCATGGCAAATATAAGTTTAAAGACATATATTTAGAACTTTACATATAAAGTGCCCAACCATAGCTTAGAGTGTCACAAAAAATAAGACTTACTTACCCCAGGACACTCATCTACATATAGTAGATAGCCAAACCAGTACTGAAACGAGAATCAGTAGAGGTAATGGTATATAAGAGTATATCGTCGATCTGAAAAGGGAGGTAGGAGAAGAAATCTCTACGACCGATAACAGAGAACCTATGAAATAGATCCCCTAGAGGAAGACCATTGTATTCAAATAGGCAATTCTTTCTTCACATCCCTCTGACATTCACTGCACTCTGAGAGGAAAACCGGGCTTCAGCCTGCTGTGAAGCGCATATCAACGTAGAATCTAGCACAAACTTACTTCACCACCTCCATGGGAGGCAAAGTTTGTAAAACTGAATTGTGGGTGTGGTGAGGGGTGTATTTATAGGCATTTTAAGGTTTGGGAAACTTTGCCCCTCCTGGTAGTAATGTATATCCCATACGTCACTATCTCATGGACTCTTGCTAATTACATGAAAGAAAACGCCTTTCTTTGTCTGATCTGTAGACAGACGAGAAATGTGGAACCTCCCCCTTGGAGGAGAACCCTTGAATACTAGAAGATATCCCTGGGATACAATATCTAACACCCAAGGATCATGTACATCTCTTGCCCAGGCCTGAGCGAAGAGAGAGAGTCTGCCCCCTACTAGATCCGGTCCCGGATCGGGGGCTACCCCTTCATGCTGTCTTGGTGGCAGCTGCAGGCTTTTTAGCCTGTTTCCCCTTATTTCAGCCCTGGAAAGGTTTCCAGGTTGCCTTGGGCTGTGAAGCGTTACCCTCTTGCTTTGCAGCCGGAGAGGATGAAGCGGGGCCGTTCCTGAAATTACGAAAGGAACGAAAATTAGCTTTGTTCTTTGTCTTAAAGGACTTGTCCTGAGGGAGAGCATGGCCTTTTCCCCCGGTGATTTCTGAAATAATCTCTTTCAATTCAGGCCTGAAGAGGGTCTTTCCTTTGAAAGGGAAGTTCAAAAGCTTGGATTTAGACGACACATCGGCCAACCAGGACTTTAGCCATAGCGCCCTGCGCGCCAAAATGGCGAAACCTGAATTTTTTGCCGCTAACTTAGCTATTTGGAAAGCGGCATCAGTGATAAAAGAATTAGCTAGCTTTAGAGCCTTAATTCTATCCATAACTTCCTCATATGAGGTCTCCGTCTGGAGAGAGTCTTCCAGCGCCTCAAACCAGAAAGCGGCTGCAGTAGTTACAGGAATAATGCAGGCAATAGGCTGGAGAAGAAAACCTTGTTGAACAAAACATTTCTTAAGCAAACCCTCCAACTTCTTAACCATAGGGTCTTTGAAAGCACAACTGTCTTCAGTTGTGCGTTTAGCAAGTGAAGAAACAGCCCCCTCCACCTTAGGGACCGTCTGCCACGAGTCCCGCACAGGGTCAGATATGGGGAACATTTTCTTAAAAACAGGAGGGGGAACAAAGGGAACACCTGGTCTATCCCACTCCCTAGTAACGATATCCGCAATCCTCTTAGGGACCGGAAACGCATCCGTGTAAACAGGGACCTCTAGGTACTTGTCCATTTTACACAATTTCTCTGGGATCACCAAAGGGTTGCAGTCATCCAGAGTAGCTAATACCTCCCTAAGCAAAACGCGGAGGTGTTCTAGTTTAAATTTAAAAGCCAATGTATCTGAATCTGTCTGAGGGAGAAGTCTCTGATTCAGGAAGGGTTCCTCCTCAGACATCAAATCCCTCGCTCCCACTTCAGAGCGTTGTGAGGGTATATCAGATACGGCTACCAAAGCGTCAGAATGCTCATAATCTGTTCTTAAAACTGAGCTATCACGCTTTGCAGGTAACACGGGCAGTTTAGATAAGAAGGCTGTAAGAGAATTATCCATGACTGCCGCTAAGTCTTGTAATGTAAAAGAGTTAGACGCACTAGAGGTACTAGGCGTCGCTTGCGCGGGCGTAACTGGTTGTGACACTTGGGGAGAGGCAGACGGGCTACCCTCGTTACCTTCAGTCTGAGAATCATCTTGGGCCACATTCTTAAGTGCAACAATATGATCTTTAAAGTGTATAGACATATCAGTACAAGTGGGACACATTCTGAGAGGGGGTTCCACCATGGCTTCTAAACACATTGAACAAGGATTTTCCTTAGTGTCAGACATGTTTAACAGACTAGTACTATACACAAACAGGCTTGGAAATCACTTTAATCAAATAAACACAATTTGAAAAAAAAACGTTACTGTGCCTTTAAGAGATAAAGAGCACACAATTTTACAAAACAGTGAAAAATGCAGCAATCCTTTTGAAATTTTCACAGTATGTACCTAAAGCCTTAATAAGATTGCACCACAAGTTGCAAAACGATTAACCCCTTAATGCCCAAACCGGAGCAGCCTAAAGCCAACACCCGGTTAAAATTACTACAGCACCTTGCCACAGCCTTGCTGTGGCCCTACCTGCCCTTAGGGATCAGATTTGGGGGAATATAGCTTCTTTAAGGCCCTCAAACAGCAGCAGGACCCTCCATGTGAAGCAGCATGAACTTCTATGCAATTCTAACTGCGCATCTGAGGCGCAAAATTACTCCGGAGCTGTGAGGCCTAATAAATCACTCCTAATTGAATAAAAAAAACAGCCATGTGGGTAATAACCCCAGAAAGAACCCAAAAGGGCTTTCAAAGTGTCTTGCAAACAATATTTTCCTTAGCTAAACAATCGATTGCCCTGAATAAGTGTCAACCAGCATAATTAGTCCTATTATGTAAGCATTCAATTCCTTACTAAGTCTGTGACCATAGCTTACCCTCCCCTCATGGGGATATTGTCAGTCTCTTCTAGCATTATCCCAGTCTTGTCCAGAAATAAATGACTGAACATACCTTATTGCAGTTCACCCTGCAAACTGTTCCCCCCAACTGAAGTTTTCTGGTACTCCTCAATCATGTGTGGGAACAGCAGTGGATTTTAGTTACAACATGCTAAAATCATTTTCCTCTCAGCAGAAATCTTCATCACTTTTCTGCTAGAGAGTAAATAGTACAAACCGGTACCATTTAAAATAACAAACTTTTGATTGAAGATAATAAAAACTACAATTCTAACACCACATTCACTTTACCCTCCCGAGAGAGACCCTAGTGCTTAGAGCCGGCAAAGAGAATGACTGGGGGGTGGAGCTAGAGGGGGAGCTATATGGACAGCTCTGCTGTGTGCTCTCTTTGCCACTTCCTGTAGGGAAGGAGAATATCCCACAAGTAAAGGATGAATCCGTGGACTGGATACACCTTGCAAGAGAAACGTCCTATTTTTGAATTCATGTAAACGTTTAACTGTCACTAAGTAATAAGAGTATTACCCTGTTTTGTAAGCATGATCCGAGTCGCTGTTAAATCACTGCATCAGGCTTACCTCAAATACACAAGGCTCTGTTTTCTAGAACTCATTCATCTCTCTAGAAATAAATATACTGAACATACCTCAAAGCAGGTAATCTGCAGACCGTTCCCCCAACTGAAGTTGTCCCATACTCTTCAGTTATGTGTGAGAAAAGCAATGGACCTTAGTTACAAACCGCTAAGATCATCAACCTCCAGGCAGAACTGCCTGAGAGTAAAACAGTACAACGCCTGTACCGTTTAAAAATAAACTTTTGATTGAAGGTAAAACTACACTAAGTCACCACATGTCTCTTGATACTTCCTATCTTGTCGAGAGCTGCAAGAGAATGACAGGGGGTGGCAGTTAGGGGAGGAGCTATATAGACAGCTCTGCTGTGGGTGTCCTCTTGTAACTTCCTGTTGGGAAGGAGAATATCCCACAAGTAATGGATGAACCCGTGGACTGGATACACCTTACAAGAGAAATACTATTTGTGACGTGAGTCACCAAGATCTGAGGGCCTGTTATGGAACATTCTTTGGGCTGGAGGTACATGGGCTTAAGGATACCCAGAGACTGCATGGAAATGTGGAATTTTATATGCTGGACACCCCATATACTTTCATAACTGTCTTATGTCCATGTTACCCTGTATCCATAAATTCAGGATGGGTACAGGGTGTGAGTGCCCCTTGTGGGAGCAATTGTGACTCTATAAACCAAGTGGGCATAAAGGACTTAATAGTTAATAAGAGATGTTCTTATATTCTGTAATAAGATGTATTTTATTTACGTTTCAGATCTGACTGTGTCTCAGGAGTCTGTCTGGGTAAACTGATTGTGTTCCTGTGTGCTTATGTTAACTAGACTGCCCAACAAAAAAACTTTCTTCCCCAGTTAATTAACTTGATATGCTAATCTGTTTTACCTATGAATAGACAATTGTTAGAGGTTTGATGTATTGTTCATTTGTTTGCTTTACTGTTTAACCAATGCCCTCTGTAACCTGAAGCCAGGGTGTATAAATATGTGTGCTGCTTTTAAATAAAGTGTTCATTTTTGTGTTCAGAAAACAGAGTGTTGTCTCAGTTCTATTCCCCAACATAACTTTAGACTGCGGTCAAAGGGAGATACCAGGAGCTATTGCTCTGGATAAAGGGATGTCCAGGACAAGGGAAGTGTTCTGACGGAGGTACTCATTTCGGGTACCAGGCGGTCCGTCACAATTGGCTGGCAGCGGTGGGATCTGCTTCCACCTTACGGAGCAGTTCCAAACTACCAGTGGGACCTCAATGGAAATGGAGGCTGAATTCCAGTGGATATTGCAGGCAGTGCTGGCCCAGTTTGATGGACCTGTCTAGGCAGAGGGCAAACTGGCCTGGAAGGAAATAGTTCAACAGAAACTCTGGCACGAGGCTCTCCAGTTCGAACAAGACTACCAGGGGAAGTCCCTTCCTACTCCAGAGCAGCAATACTGGCTCCAGATGGATCTATGAATGCCGTTCATGGGAAAGCAGCCCTGGGAGGAATGGATGGCCGAATTGGACGGATTGGTCCAGACAGAGATGGAGGTGGATGAAGGGTATCGGGCACTGCGGTGGTATGTGGCCCAGGTGTGTCCGGAGATGGAGACAGATGATCCTACAGAGGGCTATGACTACGGCAGCCCAGGATTGCTATTTGAAAGTCTCATACAGAACCCCCACTGCGGGAGTACGGCAGAGTGGCTTCAGGAGGACATACTGGAATACAGAGAGCTGAGGCTGAACCTTACAGAAGTACCTGGACTGAGAGACGATCTTTATTACCTAGCTGCCCACGAGTGGGAGCTAGAAAAGGCATATAAAAGGCTGTTGGATCTCGTTCAGCAGCATGCCTCAGAGCCTGAAGAGGGCTATGGTGCAGCGATCAGGGATTTATTGGACTTTTCCCTCAGAGGAGTGGCAACCGATAATGAGCTACCCTGAACTGCTAGACCACGATCAGCAGCCTGGCCCTAAGCTTGCCAATCCAGTAGAAGCACTGGCAACAGGACAGGGCACCAATGGCATTCGTCCAGCACCTGTGATATCTCTGGAGTCCCAGGGAGAGGAGGTAGCCGACCTCTCTCCCCAGCGGCAGAACCAGTTCCAGGGAGAGGAGGTAGCTGACCTATCTCCCCAGCGGCAGATCGGCTTCTAGGGAGAGGAGGTAGCCGACCTCTCTCAACAGTGACAGAGCGGCTTCCAGGGAGAGGGGGTAGCCGACCTCTCTCCACAGTGGCAGAGCGGTTTTCAGGGAAAGGAAGTAGCCGACCTCTCTCCCCAGCGGCAGAACCAGTTCCAGGGAGAGAAGGTAGCCGACCTCTCTCCCCTGCGGCAGATCGGTTTCCAGGGAGAGGAGGTAGTCGACCTCTCTCCACAGTGGCAGAGGGGTTTCCAGGAAGAAGCGGTAGCCTTCCTTTCTCCCCAGAGGCAGAGTGGTTCCCAGGGAGAGGAGGAAGCCAGCCTCTCTACCCAGCAACAAAGCAGTTCCCAGGGAGAGGAGGTAGCTAACCTCTCTCCCCAGCATCTTAGCATGTTCCAGGAAGAGGAGGTCAGCATTCTCACTCCCCAGTGGCAGTGGCCAAAAACAAAAATGGAAGAAAGTTTTGGGCTGGGCCATCCAACTAACTCAGCTTCCGTTACTTTTGTACTTGGAGAGGACTGCAGGCCAGCCTCCTCCCCACTGACTATGGACCCAAGAACTTGAGAGGATTCTATGATTTGGGAGGTTCGGTGCCCAGGGTACATTTGGAGTACTTTTGCCCTAGATGCAGGGTTACCCAGTTCTCATGAAATCCCAGAGACTGAGGACTGGAGGGAACTGATACAGAGTTGGGATTCCTGTGTTTTGTTAGAGTATAATGTGAAAGCCCAACTCAGTATTGCCTGCCTCAACCACCCCCCACCCCTAGACTCAATGTTTAAACTTATTGCAACCTCTTGCTGTTATGTGTCTGTATATCTAGTCTAGGTGTGAGACAGAGCAGGAGATTACACACAGCACAGACAATCTAATGCTGAGACCCCCTGTTGTTATCTAGTCTAGGTGTGACGTGTCTTTCTGTTATTGTGTGAGTCATCCATTGTCCTTTTGTAAGTCAGGATGTGATTAGAATCTTGTTTAACTAACCATTGTCTGATGTTTGTCTCATTGTATAATATTTGTTTCTATTGATTATGTGGTGACTACGCATTTTGTTGTAAATGTATAAAAACAGAATTTATGCTTACCTGATAAATTACTTTCTCTTGCGGTGTATGCAGTCCACGGATTCATCCTTACTTGTGGGATATTCTCATTCCCTACAGGAAGTGGCAAAGAGAGCACACAGCAGAGCTGTCCATATAGCTCCCCCTCTGGCTCCGCCCCCCAGTCATTCGACCGACGGTTAGGAGAAAAAGGAGAAACCATAGGGTGCAGTGATGACTGTAGTTTAAACAAAAAAATTTAACCTGACTTAATTGCCAGGGCGGGCCGTGGACTGGATACACCACAAGAGAAAGTAATTTATCAGGTAAGCATAAATTCTGTTTTCTCTTGCAAGGTGTATCCAGTCCACGGATTCATCCTTACTTGTGGGATACCAATACCAAAGCTTTAGGACACGGATGAAGGGAGGGAACAAGACAGGTAACCTAAACGGAAGGCACCACTGCTTGCAAGACCTTTCTCCCAAAAAAAGCCTCCGAAGAAGCAAAAGTATCGAATTTGTAAAATTTGGCAAAAGTATGCAGTGAAGACCAAGTCGCTGCCTTACAAATCTGTTCAACAGAAGCCTCATTCTTGAAGGCCCAAGTGGAAGCCACAGCCCTGGTGGAATGAGCTGTAATTCGTTAAGGAGGCTGCTGCCCAGCAGTCTCATAAGCCAATCGGATGATGATTTTCAACCAGAAGGAAAGAGGTAGCCGTCGCTTTCTGACCTCTCCTCTTACCAGAATAGACAACAAACAAACATGATGTTTGTCTGAAATCCTTAGTTGCTTGTAAATAGAATTTCAAAGCACGAACCACATCAAGATTGTGTAAAAGCTGTTCCTTCTTAGAAGCTGGATTAGGACACAGGGAAGGAACAATGATTTCCTGGTTAATGTTCTTATTAGAAACAACTTTAGGAAGAAAACCAGGTTTGGTACGCAAAACTACCTTATCTGCATGGAACACCAGATAGGGTGAATTACACTGCAAAGCAGACAATTCTGAAACTCTTCGAGCAGAAGATATAGCTACCAAAAACAAAACTTTCCAAGATAATAACTTAATATCTATGGAATGTAAAGGTTCAAACGGAACCCCTTGAAGAACTGAAAGAACTAAATTTAGACTCCATGGAGGAGCCACAGGTTTAGAGACAGGCTTGATTCTGACTAACGCCTGTACAAACGCTTGAACATCTGGTACTTCTGCCAGACGCTTGTGTAAAAGGATAGAAAGAACGGATATCTGCCCCTTTAAGGAACTAGCTGATAAACCTTTCTCCAATCCTTCTTGGAGAAAAGACAATATCCTTGGAATCCTAATCTTACTCCACGAGTAACCCTTGGATTCGCACCAACAAAGATATTTCCGCCATATCTTATGGTAAATTTTCCTGGTGACAGGTTTTCTAGCTTGGATCAGAGTATCTATGACTGATTCAGAGAACCCACGCTTGGATAGAATTAAGTGTTCAATTTCCAAGCAGTCAGCTGCAGAGAAACTAGATTTGGATGCTTGAATGGACCCTGTATTAGAAGATCCTGCCTCATTGGCAGTGTCCATGGTGGGACAGATGACATGTCCACTAGGTCTGCATACCAAGTCCTGCGTGGCCATGCAGGCGCTATCAGAATTACAGAGGCCTTCTCCTGTTTGATTCTGGCTACCAGCCGAGGGAGAAGGGGAAACGGTGGAAAGACATAGGCCAGATTGAAGGACCAAGGCGCTATTAGAGCATCTATCAATGCCGCTTTGGGGTCCCTGGACCTGGATCCGTAAAGAGGAAGTTTGGTATTCTGACGGGACGCCATCAGATCCAACTCTGGAATGCCCCATAGCTGAGTCAGCTGAGCAAATACCTCCGGGTGGAGTTCCCACTCCCCCGGGTGAAAAGTCTGACGACTTAGGAAATCCGCTTCCCAGTTGTCTACTCCTGGGATGTGAATTGCAGATAGATGGCAAGAGTGATCCTCCACCCACCTGATTATCTTGGTTACTTCCTTCATCGCTAAGGAACTCTTTGTTCCTCCCTGATGATTGATGTATGCTACAGTCGTGATGTTGTCCGACTGAAATCTGATGAACTTGGCCGCCGCTAGCTGAGGCCATGCCTGGAGCATGTTGAATATCGCTCTCAGTTCCAAAATGTTTATCGGGAGAAGAGACTCTTCCCGAGACCATAGGCCCTGAGCTTTCAGGGAACCCCAGACCGCGCCCCAGCCTAACAGACTGGCGTCGGTCGTTACAATGATCCACTCCGGTCTGAGGAAGCACATTCCCTGAGACAGGTGATCCTGAGACAACCACCAGAGAAGAGAATCTCTGGTTTTCTGGTCCAGTTGGATTTGAGGAGACAAATCTGCATAATCCCCATTCCACTGTTTGAGCATGCACAATTGCAGTGGCCTGAGATGAATTCGAGAAAAAGGGACTAGGTGCATTGCTGCTACCATTAATCCGATTACCTCTATGCACTGAGCTACAGATGGCCGAGGAATGGAATGAAGAGCTCGGCAAGTACTTAGAAGCGTTAACCTTCTGACCTCCGTCAGAAATATATTCATTTCTACCGAGTCTATTAATGTTCCCAGGAAGGGAACCCTTGTGAGCGGGGACAGATAACTTTTTTCAGTGTTCACCTTCCACCCGTGAGACCTTAGAAAGGCCAGAACAATATCCGTATGAGCCTTGGCTCTGGGAAAAGATGACGCCTGTATTAAGAGGTCGTCCAGATAGGGTGCTACTGCAATGCCCCGCGGTCTTAGTACCTCTAGAAGGGACCCTAGCACCTTTGTAAAAATTCTGGGAGTGGAGGCCAACCCGAAGGGAAGGGCCACAAACTGGTAATGCTTGTCCAGAAAAGCGAACCTTAGGAACTGATGGTGATCTTTGTGGATCGGAATATGAAGGTACGCATCCTTTAGATCTACAGTAGTCATATATTGACCTTCCTGGATCATCGGTAAGATTGTCCGAATGGTCTCCATCTTGAAAGATGGAACTCTGAGGAATTTGTTTAGAATTTTTAGATCCAGGATTGGTCTGAAAGTTCCTTCCTTTTTGGGAACCACAAACAGGTTTGAGTAAAAACCCAGTCCTTGTTCTGTAATAGGAACTGGATATATCACTCCCATCTTGAGTAGATCTTCTACACAGCGTAAGAACGCCTCTTTCTTTCTTTGTCTGGTCTGTAGACAGACGAGAAATATGGAACCTTCCCCTTGGAGGAGAGTCCTTGAATTCTAGAAGATATCCCTGAGCAACTATCTCTAATGCCCAGGGATCGGGAACATCTCTTGCCCAAGCCTGAGCAAAGAGAGAGAGTCTGCCCCCTACCAGATCCGGTCCCGGATCGGGGGCTACCCCTTCATGCTGTCTTAGTAGCAGCTGCAGGCTTCTTGGCCTGTTTACCCTTGTTCCAGCCCTGCAAAGGCTTCCAGGTTGCCTTGGGCTGTGAAGTGTTACCCTCTTGCTTTGCGGTTGCAGAGGTTGAAGCAGGACCGCTCCTGAAGTTGCGAAAGGAACGAAAATTAGCCTTGTTTTTAGCCTTAAAAGGCCTATCTTGCGGGAGGGCATGGCCCTTTCCCCCAGTGATATCCGAAATAATCTCTTTCAACTCGGGCCCGAAAAGGGTCTTTCCCTTGAAAAGGAATATTCAGTAATTTTGTTTTAGACGACACATCGGCCGACCATGATTTAAGCCAAAGCGCTCTGCGCGCCATGATGGCAAAAACAGAATTTTTCGCTGCTAACTTAGCTAATTACAAAGCGGCATCTGTGATAAAAGAATTAGCCAGCTATAGAGCCTTAATTCTATCCATAATTTCGTCATATGAGGTCTCCGTCTGGAGCGACTCCTCCAGCGCCTCAAACCAGAAAGCCGCTGCAGTAGTTACAGGAATAATGCAGGCAATAGGTTGGAGAAGGAAACCTTGTTGAACAAATATTTTCTTTAGTAAACCTTCTAATTTTTTATCCATAGGATCTTTGAAACACAACTGTCTTCAATTGGTATGGTTGTGCGCTTGGCTAGTGTTGAAACTGCCCCCTCTACCTTAGGGACCGTCTGCCACGCGTCCCGCCTGGGATCAGTTATGGGGAACATTTTCTTAAAGATAGGTGGGGGAACAAAAGGTACACCTGGTCTTTCCCACTCCCTAGCAACAATATCCGCCACCCTCTTAGGGATTGGAAACGCATCAGTGTATACAGGGACTTCTAGATATTTGTCCATTTTACACAATTTCTCTGGGACCACCATAGGGTCACAATCATCCAGAGTTGATAAGACCTCCCTAAGCAGTACGCGGAGGTGTTCCAGTCAAAGAATCATCTAGGGCTATATTTTTAAGTGACACAATATGATCTTTAAAGTGTATAGACACATTAGTGCACTTGGGACACATTTTGAGTGGTGGTTCCACCATGGCTTCTGAACACATAGAGCAAGGCTTTTCCTTAGTGTCAGACATGTTTAACAGATTAGTATTATACACAAGCAGGCTTGGAAAAACACTTTATTCAATAAAAAAAACAATTTGCAAAAAATGGTACTGTGCCTTTAAGATAATAAAAGCGCACACAATTTTACAAAACTTTGAAAAATTAACCAAATCACTTGAAATTTTTACAGTATGTGCCTAATGCTTCGATATGATTGCTGTAATAATGTG
The DNA here is from genome assembly GCF_027579735.1 of Bombina bombina. NCBI lineage: Eukaryota > Metazoa > Chordata > Amphibia > Anura > Bombinatoridae > Bombina > Bombina bombina. The sequence goes on from NC_069502.1 coordinate 1,240,525,622, forward strand.
ATACAATTTGTAATGTGTATCACACATGTAACTATATAGAAAGTAATATGTTTCCCAAGTTACACATATGAGTTAATATAAGCCAAACACAGTTTATACTGGAATCAGAGAGTTGCAATTACAGCAAAAAACAGTTAGGCTTTAAATAAAGGAAAAATAAATGACAATACCTTAACTCCCAGGTATATCACATGTAGCAAGAGACAGTGTGAAAGTTTGGATCTTGCTGATGGCTTTAAATAACAAGATTTAGAACAGCGGAGTTCCGGCGTTGCAGGGATCAGAGCTGCAGGGAGAGAGACAAGTTTACCGCACTTAGGCCGTAGCTGATGACGTATTGAACGGCTTTGGCTGGAACTGGATTGCAGCAAAGTTTGAAATTACAGGTAAAGTTGAATTGGAAGATGCGGATGCTGAATCTTTTACTTGGAAGTATAATAACAGGATGCCGGAAGCTGAAAAAGAGATTTTAGTTAAGTAATAGCAGTTTAAGTTAATAAACCTTTGAGAGGCTGACTGAGCTTGAAAATCCTTTAGAGGCTTCAATTAACCAGCAAGGAAGTGCTGGGAGGATGTTCCTTATAAAGGGAGGAGGTAGTGATTCTTAAAGGTACAGTCAGAGAGAGAAATAGTGAGGACTCTTTACATAGGCCCCCCACCAAGGAAACCACAGCGAGGTTTCACGGACGAGGTCTATCTGGGTTCCTCCGATGAAAGAGGGAAACGAGACTAGGAGCAGAGAGATTAGAGGCCGGCTCCCAGGAATCCTCCTCATGACCATAACCCAACCAATGGACCAAGTAGTAGAGTTGACCCCGGAGAAGACGAGAATCAAGAATACTATGAACCTGGTATTCCTCCTGAGGATCCAAATCCACTGCATCAGGCTGCAGGATGGGAGTATGTACATTTGAGGTACAAGGTTTCACCAAGGAGATGTGAAAGGTGGGATGCACCCGCATAGAGGGTGGTAGATCCAAAGTAACAGTAACCGGGTTTCGTATGGAGGTGATAACAAAAGGACCTATGTAAGTCTTACCCAGCTTCTTACAGGGATAGTGCAACTTCAGGTTCCTAGTGGAGAGCCATACCCGCTGCCCAACTGCATACTGAGGACTGTCTCTATGGCGTAAGTTATAATATTTACTTTGGGAGGCCTGGGCTTCAAGGATATGAGCCCTTGCAGAAGAGAAAATACGTGAAATATCATTTACTGTATCATTCACCTGGGGACATGGAGAATCAATTTTAGGTAAAAGATCATGTCGAGGATGGAGTCCGTAGTTGATAAAGAACGGGCTGAAACCAGTGGAAGAACTTACATGGTTGTTATGTACAAACTCAGCCAAAGGTAAATATGCCGCCCAGGCATTCTGTTCTTGAGAGCAGTAACATCGCAAATACTGTTCTACAGCTTGATTCATTCGCTCAGTCTGCCCGTTAGATTGAGGGTGGAAAGAAGTCGTGAGGCACTGGTCAATATGTAAGGCTTTACAAAGGTGTCTCCAAAACCGTGACGTGAACTGTGTTCCTCGGTCACTAACCACAGATTTTGGAATTCCATGTAAGCGAATCACCTCTTTAATAAAAAGTTCAGCAGTGTGTTTGGAGGTTGGAAGAGCAGAAGTAGGGATAAAATGAACCATCTTTGAAAAGAGATCGGTAACAACAAAGATAGTAGTATACCCATTGGATCTGGGCAAATCAACAATGAAGTCCATAGAGACCTTATCCCAGGGTCTCAGAGGGGCTTGAAGTGGCTGTAGGAACCCAATAGGACGTTGTTTTGAATGTTTAGAGGTGGCACAGACAGTGCACTCCGAAAGATAAGACTTGACTGAATTTCTGATTCCAGGCCACCAATAAGAACGGAGAATGAGGTCAGTTGTCTTGTTTACCCCATGTGTCCTGCTAGAGGTGAGTCATGGACACTTCGTAACACCAATGGACGTAGGGAAGTAGGTATATACAATTTCTTTTCTTTGTACAACAACCCATCTGTATGCATAGTAAGACCGTCTGTGGGTCGGTTGTCGTCAGAAGTTTGAGCATTTTTCATCTGTGGCATGATATCACCTAAGAAACCTAGGATACAATCTCGAGGTATTACAGTGGATGGGGTATTGTTAGAGGTGGAAATAGCATGTTGTCCGGAGAGGGCATCAGCTTTCCCATTCTTTTCTCCTGGCCTATAAGTAATTACGTAGTTGAATCTCGAAAAATAAAGGCTCCATCTTAATTGTCTGGAGGAAAGAGTCTTATTTGATTGCAAGTATTGCAGGTTCTTATGATCTGTGTATATTACAATAGGGTGAACAGCTCCTTCCAGCAGATGTCTCCAATGATCAAATGAACTTTTGATCGCCAGCAATTCCTTTTCACCTACAGGATAGTTAATTTCGGCAGGCTGTAAGATCCTAGAAAAATAGGCAACTGGATGCAAAGGATCCTTGAATGATGGTCTTTGGGATAGTATAGCACCGATTGCATATTCGGAAGCGTCTACTTCCAACACGAATTGATGGTTCATATCTGGAAACCTTAAAATAGGAGCTGTAGAGAATCTCTCCTTGAGAATATCAAATGCTTTTTGTGCTTTAGGCGTCCAACAGAATATGTTATGTATTTTAGTAAGATCTGTAAGAGGCTTGGCAATTGCAGCAAAGCCAGGAATAAACTTCCTATAGAAGTTTGAGAACCCTAAGAAACGTTGAGTTTCTTTTCTAGTACTAGGAATTGGCCAATCCAACAATGCCTGTACCTTTTTGTTATCCATAGAAATTCCTTTTACAGTAATATGATAGCCTAGGAAAGAGATGTCTTGAGTTTCGAAAATACATTTCTCAAGTTTAGCGTATAAACTATTTTTTCTTAACCTAGTTAGTACTTCTTTGACGTGAATTCTATGTTGTTCAAGATCTTTTGAATATATTAAGATGTCATCTAAATAGACGACGATATATACATCCAATATGTCTCTGAAAAGGTCGTTAATGAAGCATTGAAATGTTGCTGGGGCATTACAAAGGCCGAATGGCATTACAGTATACTCAAAAAGACCATATCTGGTCCTAAATGCAGTAAGCCATTCGTCACCAGCTCTCATTCTGATAAGATTATAGGCGCCCCTAAGATCCAATTTAGTGAATATTGAGGCGCCTCTCAATCTTTCTATCAGTTCAGGAATTAATGGGAGAGGGTACCTGTTTTTTCTAGTGCGTTTATTAAGCTCCCTGTAGTCTATTATAGGTCTGAGAGAACCGTCTTTGTTGGTAACAAAAAACATGCCAGCACCTGCAGGTGAGGTGCTGGGTCTTATAAAGCCCTTTTTAAGGTTCTCATCAATATATGTTTTTAAATGCTCTAATTCAGGCTTAGACAGGGGATATAGATGCCCAAATGGTATAGAGACACCTGGAAGCAGATCAATGGGGCAATCATATGCCCTGTGGGGAGGTAAGGATTCTGCTTCCTTTTTATCAAATACGTCAGAAAACTCACAGTATTGAGGGGGTATTTTATTTTCTGAATCAGTCAGAGTTAAACAAATAGGATTATTATTTGTAATTTTGATGTTATGGTTTTCTGGAAATGTAATGGTTAGACTTGACCAATCAATATGTGGTTTATGCAAACTTAGCCATTTAATACCAAGAATAACTTCAAACATAGGTGAAGAGATCACATCCAAACTTATCTGTTCAGAGTGATCGCTTTCAGTATGTAACAGAAGGGGTATGGTTTGATGAGTAAGTGGACCGCTAGGTAGAAGATTACCATCAATGACTTTGACAGAGACAGGGATGTGCTTAGTGATTATAGGAATTTTATTAAGTTTCACAAAATTCACATCAATGAAATTACCACAGGACCCTGTGTCAATTATGGCTGTAGTCTGGATCTTGTAATGTTCCCACTGTAAAGAGATGGGTAACGTTAAATACTTAGTGGCAATAGTTTTGGAGAAAAAATTAGTAAGAGGGAGTTCAATCTTACCTAATTTCTGTTTAGCCAATAGGGGGCATTCCTTAACCTCATGCTTAGGAGAAGCACAACATAAACACAGGTTTAGTGTTTTCCTTCTAGATTTTTCTTGTGAGGATAGAGGCCCTTTAATAAAACCTATTTCGATAGGTTGTGGGAAATCCTTCCCTGAAGGAGAGGAGGGTAGTGTAGAGACTCTCTTTGTGAACCCAGACTTTTCAGAACGTCTTTCCCTCAAACGCCGGTCAATGGATATGGACACCGTGTACAGCTCCTCCAAAGTATCTGGTATTCCAATCCGTGAGAGTTCATCTTTTAGCTCCTCACTTAATCCCAAGCGAAATTGATTCTTTAGTGAAATCTCGTTCCACAAAGAATCAGTGGCATAAATCTTAAACTGAGTGATATATGTTTCAACAGCATTTTTATTTTGTTTCAAAGCTCTGAGGTTATTCTCTGCTGAGATCTGCTTATAAGGATCATCGTAGAGTGTAGACATTTCTGAAAAGAAGGCTTCCAAAGATCCTAAGATAGAATCCTGTTTTTCAAAAAAGCTGTCCGCCCAAGCCCTGGGCTCTCCCCTTAAATATGATATGACAGTTAAAACTCTTGTTCTCTCCGAAGCATATGTTTTAGGTCTCAGTTCAAATAACAGCATACAGGAGTTTCTGAACTCTCTGAACTGAGAGCGGTTGCCAGAAAATTTTTCACGAGTAGAAACTGCAGGTTCAGGTTGGTGTTCATTCTGACCTGATTTAGCAGCAAGTGTTTCCCTAAGACAAGCTTTTAATGCCTGATTTTCTAATTGTAATTCATGAAATGAACTGGCAAGTAAGTCAACCCTGTCAGATAGACTTTTTAGGTGTTCAGACATTGTATTCATATCCATTGGATTTTGTATTTTAAACAGGACGATAAAGAACCAAAACAAAAAATGATTTGAAATAAAGTTTCAATAAGTCCTGTATCTTTTTGGCTGGTTAATTATGTAATAATGTGATACAATTTGTAATGTGTATCACACATGTAACTATATAGAAAGTAATATGTTTCCCAAGTTACACATATGAGTTAATATAAGCCAAACACAGTTTATACTGGAATCAGAGAGTTGCAATTACAGCAAAAAACAGTTAGGCTTTAAATAAAGGAAAAATAAATGACAATACCTTAACTCCCAGGTATATCACATGTAGCAAGAGACAGTGTGAAAGTTTGGATCTTGCTGATGGCTTTAAATAACAAGATTTAGAACAGCGGATTTCCGGCGTTGCAGGGATCAGAGCTGCAGGGAGAGAGACAAGCTTACCGCACTTCGGCCGTAGCTGATGACGTATTGAACGGCTTTGGCAGGAACTGGATTGCAGCAAAGTTTGAAATTACAGGTAAAGTTGAATTGGAAGATGCGGATGCTGAATCTTTTACTTGGAAGTATAATAACAGGATGCCGGAAGCTGAAAAAGAGATTTTAGTTAAGTAATAGCAGTTTAAGTTAATAAACCTTTGAGAGGCTGACTGAGCTTGAAAATCCTTTAGAGGCTTCAATTAACCAGCAAGGAAGTGCTGGGAGGATGTTCCTTATAAAGGGAGGAGGTAGTGATTCTTAAAGGTACAGTCAGAGAGAGAAATAGTGAGGACTCTTTACAATTGCACAGCAAGTTTCAGCCTGATTAACCCTTTAATGCCCAAACCGGAGCCGCCTAAAGCAAACAACCGGTTAATAAACTACAGCACCTTGCCACAGCAGCCTGCTGTGGGGCCCTACCTTCCCTTAAGGATTGGATTTGAGAAAATCAAGCCTCCTGAAGTCCTCAAGCAGTCTCTGGACCCATGTGAAGCAGCATGCAAGGAAATCTGTCAGAATAAACTGCGCAACCGAGGTGCGAAATTAGGCCCCTCCCACTCCACAGCTGTGGGGCCTTCAGAACCCAATTTAGGTGACTAAAAATAATGCCATGTGGACTAAAACCCCAATAAAACACACCAAAAGTGCTTAACCCCTTAGTGACCGAGGACGTGCAGGGTACGTCTGAAAAAAAAGGCAGTTAACGCCTGACGACGTACCCTGCCCGTCCTCGGCTAAAGTGAGTGCTGGAAGCGATCAAGATCGCTTCCAGGCACTATTACAGTACTGCAGGGATGCCTCGATGTCTGGGCATCCCTGCAGTGCTGTTACGGAGTGCCGGGACCGGAGCGATCACTCCCCCTTGAGTGATCACTTCCGGTTTTGCTCCACGTGGAGCCCGGCAGTGCAGCAGAGCATCGGAAGCGATCGGACACGCTTCCGATGCTCTGCTAGTGTGCTAAGTGCCTCGGTGGGTCGAGGCACTTAGTATATAAATAAAATAAAAAATGGGAAAAAAAAAATAAAATATAAAATAAAAAAGCCCCACATATAGCGCCCCCCCCCTCCCCCATGAGGCTTCCAAAATGGCGATGCCCGGTGCATCATGGGGCATCTGGGGGTGTCCCTAGCCTGTCTCACCATAGGGGCAAGCTAGGGTCACCCAATCTGAGCCTTCTTAGAAAAAAAAAATAATAATAAAATACCCCATTTGTCTGATCATGTCAATATTTGTAAATATTGACTCTGATCAGTGTGGATCTCCCTCCCTCTCCTCACTTGCCATTTTGTTGGAGAAAGAGAGAGACCTGTATTTTAGCAGAGAGAGATTTATTTATTTTATTTGTTAAAAAATTTAAAATCCAAAGGCTCTTTTCAGAGCCATTAACCCCTAGCTTGCCAGTGATCACTATAAATCACTGGCAGTAGCACAGCTGCACTTTTTTTTGCTGTCTGTGCATTTTTTTAGGGGTTAATTTTTGTTGTTGTAATTTTTTAAAAACCTAAACGCTCCTTTCAGAGCCATTTAGCTAATTTAATTTAATTTAAATAGTATTTAACCCCTAGCTTGCCAGTGATCGCTATACATCACTGGCATTAGCATAGCTGTACTTTTTTGCTGTCTGTGCATTTTTTTAGGGGTTAATTTTTGTTGTTGTAATTTTTTAAAAACCCAAAGGCTCCTTTCAGAGCCATTTAGCTAATTTAATTTAATTTAATTTAAAGAGTATTTAACCCCTAGCTTGCCAGTGATCGCTATAAATCACTGGCATTAGCATAGCTGTACTTTTTTTTAAAAAAAACCCAAAGGCCATTTAGTTAATTTAATTTAAAGAGTATTTAACCCCTAGCTTGCCAGTGATCGCTATAAATCACTGGCATTAGCATAGCTGTACTTTTTTTTAAAAAAACCCAAAGGCCATTTAGTTAATTTAATTTAAAGAGTATTTAACCCCTAGCTTGCCAGTGATCGCTATAAATCACTGGCATTAGCATAGCTGTACTTTTTTTTAAAAAAAACCAAAGGCCATTTAGTTAATTAATTAATTTTGGTTTTCTGTGACAGATACAAAAATGTCACAGAAAAGATATAGTGTTGAGGAGGCGTATGCCATCCTTGCGTCAGAGTCAGATGCCTCTATGTCTGACTCAGACCCCAATTTTGACCCTGCCATATGCTCAGATACATCATTAGATGCAGTCTCAACTGATAGTGATGTATCTGTGGCTGCTAGCCCCCCTGCTAGAAGGAGGCGTGTTGCTGCCATTGCCGCTGAAGAGTGGGTAACGCCTCATCTCCAGAGGCCAGATATCCCACCCTTCACAGCAAATGCTGGCATAAATATAGATGTGGCAGGTTTTAGCCCCCAACAGTTTCTGGAGGTGTTTCTGGGTGATGATGTATTGGGGAACATTGTCGCCCAAACTAATTTATATGCCCATCAGTACCGTGCTGCAAAGCCTGAAACATATTTGGCAAAGCAGCAATGGGCCCCCATCAATGTGCCAGAATTTAAAAAATTCTGGGCATTGACTATGCTGATGGGCATCATAAAGAAACCCTCCGTTCGCTCCTACTGGAGCAGTAGCCCCATCTGCTCTACCCCCATTTTCTCCCAGATTATGTCGAGGCAGAGATATGAAATGATTCTGCATTTCATGCACTTCAGCGACAACAGCCTGTGTGCCCCCCTAGGGAGCATCCCCAATTTGACAGGCTGTATAAAATCCGCCCCCTGATTAACCACTTTTCTGCCAGGTTTGCAGAGGCTTATACACCTGGAAGGAATATATGCGTTGATGAATCCCTGATGAAGTATAAGGGAAGGCTGGGATTCAAGCAGTATATTCCTTCCAAGCGCTCCAGGTATGGGGTAAAGGTGTATAAGCTCTGTGAGAGCGAGACTGGGTATACTCAGGCCTTCCGGGTGTATGAGGGAAAGGATAGCCACCTTGACCCTCCAGGTTGCCCAGAACATATGGGAACCACTGGCAAGATTGTCTGGGACCTGATATTACCCCTAATGAACAAAGGGTATCACTTGTACTTAGACAATTTTTATACAAGTGTCCTTTTGTTCAAGCTACTGTATTGCTTTTATACAGTAGCTTGCTCCCACTCTCGCCAGAGCTAAGTGAGGTAGCAAAAATAATTTAATATATAATGTTACTATACAGTATATCACACATTGATATTTCAGGGCACGGACTACATCTAGATTGTGTAGCAGACGTTCCTTCTTCGAGGAAGGATTAGGACGCAAAGGTTTCCCAGGACAACTTCTACGCACCCGGCTACGAAGGGGGGAGACCTCTGCTCTGCGCCAAGAGGAGCTGTTGGCACTGAAGTACAGAGACAAGAAGGATGTATACCTTCTTACCACCATCCACACAGAGAGGACGGTGGCGGTCTCTGTACGTGGCAGAGCTGAGATCATAAGGAAGCCAGTGTGCATCAAGTCTTATAACAGACATATGGGTGGGGTTGATCTGGCAGATCAGCTGCTGCAGCCCTACCTAATTATGCGGAAGACAAGGGCCTGGTACAAAAAGGTTGCAATTTACCTAATGCAGATTGCAACCCACAACGCTTTTTTGTTGTTCAAAAAAGCAAACCCCGGAATGAAACTGACTTTTTTACAATTTCAGCTCCAGATCATTTCGGGGATTTTGTACCATGATGCACCTGCTCCCCGGGCGGTGATGGGAGAGAGCAGAGTTGGGGCTACTCATTTTATTTTTAAAATCCCCCCTACTGCCGCAAAGCAGAGACCACAAAAAAAATGCAGAGTCTGTACCAAGAGGGGGCAGAGAAGGGACACTGTATATCACTGTCCTGATTGCCCTGGACAGCCTGGACTCTGCATTGGGGACTGCTTCAAGCGGTACCATACAATGGTCAATTTTTAAAAAATAAATAAATTTGCTGTTTTTTTTTTGTTATGTTTACTGTTAAATTTTTTGTTATTTTTTTACTTTTAATGTGCCAGATTTTTACATTTCACTAATATATTTTTTTTTCTAAAATGGGGCTGTTCTTTTTTTTTTTACAAAAACCCCTGTCAAACCTATGCATGGGGACATAGGTGTACTCAGGGTGCCTAGCAGAAAACAACCTGAAGTATTTTTTTGCACTAACTTACAACAGTCTCTCCTAAATCATAGTCAAAAAGCAATGTGTGTGTAAAAATGAAAATTGAAAAAATGCCACCATACACTTTCTCCAATTTTTTTAGCTAAAACAGTTACTTCAAATGCATCAAAGCACACCATATACAATACCTTGGTGTGTCAACATTTCAAAAATATGCACATTCATGGAAACAAATAAATTGGGGTATGTTAAAATACCCCCAAAAAGACAATAGGCAAAGAAAATATGTTAAATGTGAAAAAAAAATAACAAACGCATGTTGGACATTTGGCATTACACCCCCCGAACAAGCCAAGAAACTTATGCATAGGTGGTATCACTGTACTCAGGAGATGTTGGTGAACACATATTGGGGTCTTCTTTGGCAGTAACACATAACAGGAGCTGAGAATTCATGTCTAAAGTACAATGTGTGTGAAAAATAACAAAAAATGACTGCCTAATAGTTTGACAAAGAATTAGTGCATGGAAAGTGTTAAAATACCAGCATTTGAAATACCCTAGGGTGTCTACTTTTCAAAAATATATGGTTTGATGGGGGTAAATTACATTGGCCGGCTTCAGAAATGTCCTACATAGGACATGGGTGCATGGGATGTGAAAATTCCAAGTTGAAAAACTGGAATGCGCCCCCAAAAAATAAGGCCTTTTAGCCCCCAGAGAACCCAACACACCTATACATGGGTGGTATCACTGTACTCAGGAGATGTTGTTGAATACATATTGAGGTTTTTTTTGGCAGTAACACATAACAGGGACTGAGAATATATGCCTAAAGTACAATGTGTGTGAAAAATAATGCAAAAAAATGACTACCTAAAAGTTTGACAAAGACTAGTGGTTGAATTAGTGCATGGAAAGTGTTAAAATACCAGCATTTGAAATACCCTAGGGTGTCTACTTTTCAAAAATATATGGTTTGATGGGGGTAATTTACATTGGCCGGCTTCAGAAATGTCCCAAATAGGACATGGGTGCATGATGACAGATGTGAAAATTCCAAGTTGAAAAACTGGAATGCGCCCCCTAAAATTAAGGCCTTTTAGCCCCCAGAGAACCCGACACACCTATACATGGGGGGTATCACTGTACTCAGGAGATGTTGTTGAATACATATTGAGGTGTTTTTGGTCAGTAACATATAACAGGAACTGAGAATCCATGCCTAAAGTACAATGCGTGTGAAAAATAACACACCAAAATGACTACCCAAAAGTTTGACAAAGACTGGTGGTTGAATTAGTGCATGCAAAGTGTTAAAATACCAGCATTTGAAATACCCTAGGGTGTCTACTTTTTAAAAATATATGGTTTGATGGGGGTAATTTGCATTGTCCGGCTTCAGAAATGTCCCAAATAGGACATGGGTGCATGACGACAGATGTGAAAATTCCAAATTAAAAAACTGGAATGCGCCCCCTAAAAATAAGGCCTTTTAGCCCCCAGAGAACCCAACAGACCTATACATGGGTGGTATCACTGTACTCAGGAGATGCTGCTGAAGACATATTGGGGTGTTATTTGGCAGTAACCCTTAACGTTCTCAGTAAATGTATTCTTGAATTGCTATTTTGTCAAAAAATCACCACTTTTTTTTTTTTTTTTCAAACTTTGGCATAGATTGGTGGTAAAATAGTTGCATGGAAAGAGTCAAAATACCCCATGTTTAATACCTTAGGTTGTGTTCTTTTAAAAAATATATATATGTGAAGGGTTAATCAGGGATTCCTGACAGATATCAGTGTTCCAATATAACTATCGCTAATTTTTTTTAAAAATTTTTGGAAATAGCAAAGTGCTACTTGTACTTATTGCCCTATAACTTGCAAAAAAAGCAAAGAACGTGTAAACATTGAGTATTTCTAAACTCAGGACAAAATTTAGAAACTATTTAGCATGGGAGTTTTTTGGTAGTTGTTGAAGTGTAGGAGATTTTGAGGGTCAAAGTTAAAAAAGTGTGTTTTTTTCAATTTTTTCCTCATATTTTATAAAAAATTTTATAGTAAATTATAAGATATGATGAAAATAATGGTATCTTTAGAAAGTCCATTTAATGGCGAGAAAAACGGTATATAATATGTGTGGGTACAGTAAATGAGTAAGAGGAAAATTACAGCTAAACACAAACACCGCAGAAATGTAAAAATAGCCTTGGTCCCAAACGGACAGAAAATGGAAAAGTGCTGCGGTCATTAACCCCTTAACGACACGAGTCGTACAGGGTACGTCGCACACAACCTGGTCTTTAAAGACCAGCGACGTACCCTGTACGACTTTGGGGATTAAAGCGGCTGGAAGCGATCCTGATCGCTTCCAGCCGCTTTACGGTTATTGCAGTGATGCCTCGATATCGAGGCATCCTGCAATAACCTTTTTCCCCCATCCGATGCAGAGAGAGCCACTCTGTGGCCCTCTCTGCACCGGCATCGATGGCCGCAATCGTTGGTGGGTGGGAGCTGACCGTGGGAGGCGGGTGGGCGGCCATCGGTGACAAATTGAAGAGAGAGGGGGGCGGGATCGGGGGCGGGGTTGTTGGGCGCGCGCATGGGAGCGCGCGCGTGCACGGGGGCCGGTGGGTGGGCGCGTGCACGGGGAGGGAGCGGGTGGGAACCGCTACACTACAGCAAATTAATTATATAAAACTGGCAGTAAGGGGGGATACAATCCCCAACAAAAATAAATATAAGGGATCTGGGAGCGGGTGGGGGATTTGTCTGTGGGGGGGGAAGCTACACTACAGAAAAAATGGAATTTTTTTTTAAAAAAAACAAAAAAAAAAAACATTTGTATTTGCAAACAGGGTACTGGCAGACAGCTGCCAGTACCCAAGATGGCTCCCAGTAAGGTAGAGGTGGAGGGTTAGAGAGCTGTTTGGGGGGGGATCAGGGAGGTTGGGGGCTAAGGGGGGATCCTACACAGCTGCATATGTAAATATGCTTTACAATTTTTTTTTAAATTTTAAATATACCTTTTATTTTAGTACTGGCAGACTTTCTGCCAGTACTTAAGATGGCGGGGACAATTGTGGGATGGGGGAGGGAAGAGAGCTATTTGGGAGGGATCCTGGGGTGTGATGTGTCAGGTGGGAGGCTGATCTCTACGCTAAAGTTAAAATTAACCCTGCAAGCTCCCTACAAATGACCTAATTAACCCCTGCACTGCTGGGCATAATACACGTGTGGTGCGCAGCGGCATTTAGCGGCCTTATAATTACCAAAAAGCAACGCCAAAGCCATATATGTCTGCTATTTCTGAACAAAGGGGATCCCAGAGAAGCATTTACAATCATTTATGCCATACTTGCAAAAGTTGTTTGTAAATAATTTCAGTGAGAAACCTAAAATTGTGAAAAATTTTACGTTTTTTTTAATTTGATCGCATTTAGCGGTGAAATGGTAGCATGAAATATACCAAGATGGGTCTAGATCAATACTTGGGGTTGTCTACTACACTACACTAAAGCTAAAATTAACCCTAGATGCTCCCTACATGCTCCCTAATTAACCCCTTCACTGCTGGGCATAATACACGTGTGATGCGCAGTGGCATTTAGCGGCCTTCTAATTACCAAAAAGCAACGCCAAAGTCCTATATTTCTGCTATTTTTGAACAAAGGGGATCCCAGAGAAGCATTTACAACCATTTATGCCATAATTGCACAAGTTGTTTGTAAATAATTTCAGTGAGAAACCTAAAGTTTGTGAAAATATTTGGGAAAAAGTGAACAATTTTTTTTATTTGATTGCATTTGGTGGTGAAATGGTGGCATGAAATATACCAAAATGGACCTAGATCAATACTTTGGGATGTCTTCTAAAAAAAAATATATACTTGTCAAGAGTTAATCAGGGATTCCTGACAGATATCAGTGTCCCAATGTAACTAGCGCTAATTTTGAAAAAAAATGGTTTGGAAATAGCAAAGTGCTACTTGTATTTATGGCCCTATAGTTTACAAAAAAAGCAAAGAACATGTAAACATTGGGTATTTCTAAACTCAGGACAAAATGTAGAAACTATTTAGCATGGGTGTTTTTTGGTGGTTGTAGATGTGTAACAGATTGTGCGGGTCAAAGTTAGAAAAAGTGTGTTTTTTTCCATTTTTTCCTAATATTTTATAATTTTTTTTATAGTAAATTATAAGATATGATGAAAATAATGGTATCTTTAGAAAGTCCATTTAATGGCGAGAAAAACGGTATATAATATGTGTGGGTACAGTAAATGAGTAAGAGGAAAATTACAGCTAAACACAAACACCGCAGAAATTTAAAAATAGCCCTGGTCCTTCAGGGAAAGAAATTGAAAAATGGCCGTGTCCTTAAGGGGTTAAGGGGTTAAAAGTGTCAATAAAGAGTATTTTTCTAAATAAAATAATCGATTGCCCTGCTAAAGTGCTAACCAGTCTATTGAGCCCACTTAAATAAGCCTCTAGTTCTATACTAAGTTTCAGAACATGGCTTACCCTTCCCACATGGGTAATCTTGTCAGTCTTCTAGCATTATCTTGTCTTGACTAGAAAAAAAGATGACTGAAACATACCTCAAGCAGTTAAGCCTGCAAACTGTTACCCCCAACTGAAGTTTTCTGGTACTCCTCAGTCCTGTGTGGGAACAGCAGTGGATTTTAGTTACAACATGCTAAAATCATTTTCCTCTCAGCAGAATTCTTCATCATATTTCTGCCAGAGAGTAAATAGCACAAACCGGTACTATTTAAAAATAACAAACTTTTGATTGAAGATATAAAAACTACAAATCTAACACCACATTCACTTTACCCTCCCGTGGAGATGCTACTTGTTAGAGCGGCAAAGAGAATGACTGGGGGGCGGAGCCAGAGGGGGAGCTATATGGACAGCTCTGCTGTGTGCTCTCTTTGCCACTTCCTGTAGGTAATGAGAATATCCCACAAGTAAGGATGAATCCGTGGACTGGATACACCTTGCAAGAGAAAGCTGTGTTTTCTGTGCAATAAAGCAGTTCCTATTTTGACCCTTTCAGTCTTGGCTAATGTTCTTGGGGGTAGCTATAACAACTAGCAGCGGCCGTAATTCTAATAGCGGCAGGTATCCAGTGGAGGTTCATGGGTTGGCGTTTGGTGGAAGGAAGCTGACTTTAGCGGGTATACCCAGTCTGGGGTACTGAGACCCGCTACACTATTATTTATTTTGCCCCCTTTTCCTGTTTGATGAGTTTTAAAATTGAGGCTTTTCCAGTCCCACAATACCACACAGCTGGCTTCACCCGCCTAACTTGCCCCATATGTCTCTCTAATGTGTAGTCTATCATCTTTTCTTTTGACTGAACCAAACTGATGGATATTACCGAGGCAAATCCCGTCTCCTACAGATAAGGAAAATGGAATGACCACTGAAAAACAATGAGTTATTTCAGCAGCATCTGCTTTAGAACTGGTAGACTGCAGGGAACTCTTGTAATTACAAACTATTTACTGTACATTTAATGATTTTTCTGGGCAGTATGAACCATGGTACACTTTATGGTAGTTGACTATACATAATATTCAAATTTTTGTGCACATTTAGAGGTCTCACCTGCTTCTGTCCAAGATCAAGTCTCTACCCTCCTGAAGCTGTGACAGGTTGCAAATCAATGGACCCAAGTACTCTAATGTGGCTCCCGGGTTGTAACTAGGTGTGCAGAGCATGTCCACAAGTCTAATAAGTCCCTGATTTTGCAACGCATTTAGCACAGAACGGCAAGACTCCTCTTCTCGGCTCAGGTTGCACAGCACTGTGCAGATTGAGTCGGCGTAGACGCAGTGAGGCTCCTGTAAACGGCTTAGAAGGGTCGGCAACAGATTAGGAATGTGCTGAAGAAGAGCACAGTGTGTTGTGGGGTCTGATGTTAAGTTCACCAGCACATGATAAGAGTCCTGTACTACAGGAGGAGATGGGTCAGAGGTCAAGTTCAGCAGAGCGAGGAGCATTTCTGGTTCACCTATGAGGTTCCTCCTGCCCTCAGGGGTACCACTCATTCCCAATACATACTGCAGAGCTTGAATCTTCACATCGAAGCGAGTCTTCTGTGACAGAAATGAAAGGAGCTCAGATATTACAGCAAGATCCATCAGGCAGTTGTTACTGTGGGAAAATAACAAAAAAAAATATTATAAATTATACTTTATGGCAATCAGTCATAGCTAAGGGTCAGGACAGGACAAGCAAATTCAAAGGTCACAGCTAAGGGCCAGGATAAGACGAGAGAGATATGAAGGGTTACTGCTGGGGGCCGGGATAGGAAAGGAGTCACAGGTCACTGCCAAGAGAGTCGTCGTCACAGGTCACTGCCAAGAGAGTCGTCGTCACAGGTCACTGCCAAGAGAGTCGTCGTCACAGGTCACTGCCAAGAGAGTCGTCGTCACAGGTCACTGCCAAGAGAGTCGTCGTCACAGGTCACTGCCAAGAGAGTCGTCGTCACAGGTCACTGCCAAGAGGCAGGAGAGTCGTCGTCACAGGTCACTGCCAAGAGGCAGGAGAGTCGTCGTCACAGGTCACTGCCAAGAGGCAGGAGAGTCGTCGTCACAGGTCACTGCCAAGAGGCAGGAGAGGAGTCGTCACAGGTCACTGCCAAGAGGCAGGAGAGTCGTCGTCACAGGTCACTGCCAAGAGGCAGGAGAGGAGTCGTCACAGGTCACTGCCAAGAGGCAGGAGAGTCGTCGTCACAGGTCACTGCCAAGAGGCAGGAGAGGAGTCGTCACAGGTCACTGCCAAGAGGCAGGAGAGGAGTCGTCACAGGTCACTGCCAAGAGGCAGGAGAGGAGTCGTCACAGGTCACTGCCAAGAGGCAGGAGAGGAGTCGTCACAGGTCACTGCCAAGAGGCAGGAGAGGAGTCGTCACAGGTCACTGCCAAGAGGCAGGAGAGGAGTCGTCACAGGTCACTGCCAAGAGGCAGGAGAGGAGGAGTCGTCGTCACAGGTCACTGCCAAGAGGCAGGAGAGGAGTCGTCGTCACAGGTCACTGCCAAGAGGCAGGAGAGGAGGAGTCACAGGTCACTGCCAAGAGGCAGGAGAGGAGGAGTCACAGGTCACTGCCAAGAGGCAGGAGAGGAGTCGTCACAGGTCACTGCCGAGAGGCAGGAGAGGAGTCGTCACAGGTCACTGCCGAGAGGCAGGAGAGGAGGAGTCACAGGTCACTGCCGAGAGGCAGGAGAGGAGGAGTCACAGGTCACTGCTGAGAGGCAGGAGAGGAGGAGTCACAGGTCACTGCCAAGAGAGTCGTCGTCACAGGTCACTGCCAAGAGAGTCGTCGTCACAGGTCACTGCCAAGAGAGTCGTCGTCACAGGTCACTGCCAAGAGGCAGGAGAGGAGGAGTCGTCGTCACAGGTCACTGCCAAGAGGCAGGAGAGGAGGAGTCGTCGTCACAGGTCACTGCCAAGAGGCAGGAGAGGAGGAGTCGTCGTCACAGGTCACTGCCGAGAGGCAGGAGAGGAGGAGTCACAGGTCACTGCCGAGAGGCAGGAGAGGAGGAGTCACAGGTCACTGCTGAGAGGCAGGAGAGGAGGAGTCACACGTCACTGCTGAGAGGCAGGACAGGAGGAGTCACATGTTAGTGTGGAGGGCCAGGACAAGGCAGAAGTAGTCCTATTGACTTTTGTGCTTAGGAAAAGAAAAGCCTAAAAATACAATATATCAGTTCTTACTGTGGGATTTGAAAGCAACAGAAAAGTAATAAAAAATTATACACTATCAATGTACTCTTGTACTTAGTGTATTCCAGACATACAAGTCTCTTTTTTCTGCTTAAAGGGGCAGTCTAGTCAAAATTAAAAATGTTCATGATTCAGATAGGACATGCAATTTTAAACAAATTTCCAATTTACTTTTATCATTAAATTTGCTTTGTCCTCTTGGTATTATTTGTTGAAAGTTAAACCTAGGTAGGTTTATATGCTAATTTCTAAAGCCTTAATGGCCGCCTCCTATTTTTGTGCATTTTGACAGTTTTTTTTCACAGTTAGACAGCGTTAGTTCATGTGTGCCATATATAAAACATTATGCTCCCTCTAGTGGAATTATTTATGTGTCAGCAATAATTGGCTAAAATGCAAGTCTGTTAAAAGAGCTGAAATAAGGGGGCAGTCTGCAGTGGCTTAGATACAAGGTAATTTTACAGAGGTTAAAAGTATGTTAATATAACCGTGTTGGTTATGCAAAACTGGGGAATGGGTAATAAAAGGATTATCTGTCTTTTAAATCAATAACAATTCTATTGTAGACTGTTGCTTTAATTGCCAGTTTTTAAAGCTCTGTGGGGTGCAGTTAAAAGTTTTTTTGGTGATATAGTCTATAACATTACAATAATGGAGATAAAAAATTAAAAACAGAAAAGTGCAACTTCAAGCTAGTATTTAATAAAACTGTTAGTTTACACAATAAATATGCACTTACTAGAAGTGAGCTTTTAAAAGATCATCAAAGAAAGTCCACTGTGGAAGGTGTTTTGTACATTAATTTTATGGTAACTGCTAAGCTACTCCAAAGAAAAATCTTTTAACATAATATTTTGTGTACCGAGTTGTTCACTTCACAGCCAAGGGACCACGGGTACATCCATGATACTCACTAGCTAACTACTACCAGGTAGTAAGTCGTGTGAAGGTACCAGTAGTACCGTGGCTGTGAAGTAGATGATACTCACTACCTAACTACTACCAGGTAGTAAGTCGTGTGAAGGTACCAGTAGTACCGTGGCTGTGAAGTAGATGATACTCACTACCTAATTACTACCAGGTAGTAAGTCATGTGGAGGTAACAGTAGTACCTTAGCTGTGAAGTAGATGATACTCACTACCTAACTACTACAAAGTAATAAGTCATGTGGGAGGTACCAGTAGCACCGTGGCTGTGAAGTAGATACTACCTAACTACTACCAGGTAGTAAGCCATGTGGAGGTACCAGTAGTACAGTGGCTGTGAAGTAGATGATACTCACTACCTAACTACTACCAGGTAGTAAGCCATGTGGAGGTACCAGTAGTACAGTGGCTGTGAAGTAGATGATACTCACTACCTAACTACTACCAGGTAGTAAGCCATGTGGAGGTACCAGTAGTACCGTGGCTGTGAAGTAGATGATACTCACTACCTAACTACTACCAGGTAGTAAGTCACGTGGAGGTACCAGTAGCACCGTGGCTGTGAAGTAGATGATGCTCACTAGCTAACAACTACCAGGTAGTAATTTGTGTGGAGGTAACAGTAGTATCGTGGCTGTGAAGTAGATGATACTCACTACTTAACAACTACCAGGTAGTAAGTCACATGAAGGTACCAGTAGTACCATGGCTGTGAAGTAGATGATACTCACTACCTAACTACTACCAGGTAGTAAGTCATGTGGAGGTACCAGTAGTACCGTGGCTGTGAAGTAGATGATACTCACTACCTAACTATTACCAGGTAGTAAGTCATGTGGAGGTACCAGTAGTATTGTGGCTGTGAAGTAGATGATGCTCACTACTACCAGGTAGTAAGTCGTGTGGAGGTACCAGTAGCACCGTGGCTGTAAAGTAGATGATACTCACTACCTAACTATTACCAGGTAGTACATTGTGTAGAGGTACCAGTAGTACCGTGGCTGTGAAGTAGATGATGCTCACTACCTAACTACTACCAGGTAGTAAGTCATGTGGAGGTAACAGTAGTACCTTAGCTGTGAAGTAGATGATGCTCACTACCTAACTACTACCAGGTAGTAAGTCGTGTGGAGGTACCAGTAGTACCATGGCTGTGAAGTAGATGACACTCACTACCTAACTATTACCAGGTAGTAAGTTGTGTGGAGGTAACAGTAGTACCGTGGCTGTGAAGTAGATGATACTCGCTACCTAACTACTACCAGGTAGTAAGTCACGTGGAGGTACCAGTAGTACTGTGGCTGTGAAGTAGATGATACTCACTACCTAACTACTACCAGGTAGTAAGTCACATGGAGGTACCAGTACTATCATGGACTACTACTGGTACCTCCACGTGACTTACTACCTGGTAGTAGTTAGTTAGTGAGTATCATCTACTTCACAGCCACAATACTACTGGTACCTCCACGTGATTTACTACGTTAGTAGTTAGGTAGTGAGCATCATCTACTTCACAGCCACGGTACTTCTGGTACCGCCACACAACTTACTACCTGGTAGTAGTTAGGTAGTAAGTCGTGTGGAGGTAACAGTAGCACCGTGGCTGTGAAGTAGATGATGTTCACTACCTAACTACTACCAAGTAGTAAGTCGCATGGAGGTACCAGTAGTACCGTGGCTGTGAAATAGATGATACTCGCTACCTAACTACTACCAGGTAGTAAGTCGTGTGGAGGTACCAGTAGTACAGTGGCTGTGAAGTAGATGATACTCACTACATAACTACTACCAGGTAGTAAGTCGCATGGAGATACCAGTAGCACCGTGGTTGTGAAGTAGATGATACTCACTACCTAACTACTACCAGGTAGTAAGTCATGTGGAGGTACCAGTAGTATTGTGGCTGTGAAGTAGATGATGCTCACTACCTAACTACTACCAGGTGGTAAGTTGTGTGGAGGTACCAGTAGCACCGTGGCTGTAAAGTAGATGATACTCACTACCTAACTATTACCAGGTAGTAAGTCATGTGGAGGTACCAGTAGTATTGTGGCTGTGAAGTAGCTGATACTCACTACCTAACTATTACCAGGTAGTAAGTCACATGGAGGTACCAGTAGTATCGTGGCTGTGAAGTAGATGATACTCACTACCTAACTACTACCAGGTAGTAAGTCGCATGGAGGTACCAGTAGTATCATTGTTGTGAAATAGATGATACTCACTACCTGGTAGTAGTTAGGTAGTGAGTATCATCTACTTCACAGCCACGGTGCTACTGGTACCTCCACACGACTTACTACCTGGTAGTAGTTAGGTAGTAAGTTGCATGGAGGTACCAGTAGTACCGTGGCTGTGAAGTAGATGATACTCACTACCTAACTACTACCAGGTAGTAAGTCGCATGGAGGTACCAGTAGTACCGTGGCTGTGAAGTAGATGATACTCACTACCCAACTACTACCAGGTAGTAAGTCGCGTGGAGGTACCAGTAGTACCGTGGCTGTGAAGTAGATGATACTCACTACCTAACTACTACCAGGTAGTAAGTCATGTGGAGGTGGTACTAGTAGTACCTTAGCTGTGAAGTAGATGATACTCAGTACCTAACTACTACCAGGTAGTAAGTCATGTGGAGGTACCAGTAGTACCTTAGCTGTGAAGTAGATGATACTCACTACCTAACTACTACCAGGTAGTAAGTCATGTGGAGGTACCAGTAGTAACGTGGCTGTGAAGTAGATGGTACTCACTACCTAACTACTACCAGGTAGTAAGTCACGTGGAGGTACCAGTAGTACCGTGGGTGTGAAGTAGATGATACTCACTACCTAACAACTACCAGGTAGTAAGTCGTGTGGAGGTACCAGTAGTACCGTGGCTGTGAAGTAGAGAACTTTTACGGTAATGCACTATTTCCTGCCATGTAGTGATCCAGACACCTACCTAGGTATCTTCTTCAACAAAAGGATACCCTGGTAACAAAGAAAATTTGAAACTAGAAGTAAATTTGAATGTTCTATCTGAATCACAAAACCATAAATTATGCTTACCTGATCATTTAATTTCCATCATTATGAAGAGAGTCTACGGCTTCATTCATTACTTGTGGGAAATACAGAATCTGGCCACCAGGAGGAGGCAAAGACACCCCAGCCAAAGGCTTAAATACCTCCCTCACTCCCCTCATCCCCCAGTCATTCTGCCAAGGGAACAAGGAACAGTAGGAGAAATATCAGGGTATAAATGGTGGCGGAAGAAAAAACAAAATAAATTTAGGTCCGCCCAACGGAGAACCATGCGGGAGCCGTGGACTCTCCTCGTAACAATGGAAATTAAATTATCAGGTAAGCATAATTTATGTTTTCCATCTAATATGAGGAGAGTCCACGGCTTCATTAATTACTTGTGGGAAACAAATACCCAAGATGAGGCAGAAAGATTTATTATTATACATGTAGAGGTGGCAGGGAAAAGATACATTATACGCAACATATATGGTCCAAACCAGCTAGATGAGAAATCTTGCAGTAACCTTATATTGAAACTGACAGTATATTCTGAATCTTACTTTATCCCAGCAGGAGACTATAATATTTCCATGGATCCAAAACTAGATAGAATGAATAAAAAGCATAATAGGCAATATAATAAGGAAGCTAAAATACTTTCTAACTTATTTAAGATTTTAAAGGTAAAAGATATTTGGCGGATCCATAACCCTGCTCAAAGATTGTTCACTTGCGAGTCTAAAGTATATAAGACTTTTTCCAGAATAGACATTTTCGAAATTATTACACATGGAGCTGGAAACAAAAAAAAAAACAATATGTATATTTCTGACCATGCTAGTATCTCTCTCTTAATACATAAGCCACAAAAGGGGATTTTCCAAAATAGGCATTTCTTTTTTCCTAGATAACTATTAAATTACATAGACTTCCAAAATTGGATGAGAGGGAAATGGAACAAGTTCATTAGTTTTAACAGGTCATATAGAGAAAAAACAGAAATACTATGGGAAACCGCAAAGGCATATTTTAGAGGGGAAATAAAGGCATGGCTCATTATAAAAAATAAAAAGTCCAAAAGCAAGAGAACTACAACTCTCTACTACATTAAAAAACAGTTTTAAAAGCTACATTGATAATCCAAATACCCACTCATGGAAAAACTATCAGGAAAAAAAGTTAGAGAGAAACAATTTCCTTAACCATAAAATACAACAGACAGAATTGAAGAAAAGGGCCCATAAGAAAAAGAAAACTTGTATAAGTGCTGTTCTAAACAAAGGGCAAAGACATACAAACATAACGGAAATCAAGGAGATTTTTTTTTATTATTTCAAGTATATATATATATATATATATATATATATATATATATATATATATATATATATATATATATATATATATATATATATATATATATATATACACATACATACAGAACAGGAAATAAATAATATTAACAAACTCAATTTCTGGAAGGGGTTACAAGCGCCAAAATTGTCCAGAGAAAATATAGAAATACTTAAAGACCCCATAGAACAAGAAGAAATTATAAAATCAATTGTTACATCTAACTTAGGGAAAGCTCCAGGACCAGATTTATAAAATACTTAAAGAGCAAATATCCTCTATATTAAAAGATTTATTTAACAAATATTACATACACAACAGTCTGTCCTCTCCTTATTTCTCAGCCTCAGTTATTAATTTAATCTTAACAAAAGATAAGGATCCCAAGATAGTTGGTTCATATAGGCCAATATCTCTTTTGAATAATGATTACAAAATATTAAACGTCCATACTAGCGAACAGGCTCAAAAAGATGACAGACCCACTGATCCACCAAGATCAGACGGGTTTTATGCAAGGAAGAAATGTGACTAGGAATGTGAGGAGATTATTGGTTCTGATTGAAAACATATGGGTTAAATTACAAAAACAAAGTTATAAAAGTAAAGGCGATAAAGATATGGCCCTTATAACAATCGACGCAGAAAAGGCTTTTGATTCCATTAAATGGTATCACCTATCAACATCATTAGAGAAGTTTGGAATCACTGGCCAATTCAATAGGTTTATTGACCCAATATATAAAAATGCTACGACCAATTAATAAATGGTTCCATTTCTAAAAGACTAAACATATCTAAGGGTACCAGACAGGGCTGCCCCCTCTCTCCATTGTTGTTTAATTTATCTATAGAGCCGCTCACAAAATGCCTTAGGAAGGAACTGGAAGGTATCTGGGTGGGAAATTCTAGAATTGTTCTCTCTCTTTATGCTGATGACCTTTTGGTATTTATCAGTAATTCAAAAAATAATCTCTCATTTATTGCAAATTATAGAGATAACAGAATTTATGTTTACCTGATAAATTACTTTCTCCAACGGTGTGTCCGGTCCACGGCGTCATCCTTACTTGTGGGATATTCTCTTCCCCAACAGGAAATGGCAAAGAGCCCAGCAAAGCTGGTCACATGATCCCTCCTAGGCTCCGCCTTCCCCAGTCATTCGAGCGACGTAAAGGAGGAATATTTGCATAGGAGAAATCATATGATACCGTGGTGACTGTAGTTAGAGAAAATAAATCATCAGACCTGATTAAAAAACCAGGGCGGGCCGTGGACCGGACACACCGTTGGAGAAAGTAATTTATCAGGTAAACATAAATTCTGTTTTCTCCAAGGTGTCATCCTTACTTGTGGGAACCAATACCAAAGCTTTAGGACACGGATGATGGGAGGGAGCAAATCAGGTCACCTAGATGGAAGGCACCACGGCTTGCAAAACCTTTCTCCCAAAAATAGCCTCAGAAGAAGCAAAAGTATCAAATTTGTAAAATTTTGTAAAAGTGTGCAGTGAAGACCAAGTCGCTGCCTTACATATCTGATCAACAGAAGCCTCATTCTTGAAGGCCCATGTGGAAGCCACGGCCCTAGTGGAATGAGCTGTGATTCTTTCAGGAGGCTGCCGTCCGGCAGTCTCATAAGCCAATCTGACGATGCTTTTAAGCCAAAAAGAGAGAGAGGTAGAAGTTGCTTTTTGACCTCTCCTTTTACCAGAATAAACAACAAACAAGGAAGATGTTTGTCTGAAATCCTTTGTAGCCTCTAAATAGAATTTTAGAGCACGAACTACATCCAAATTGTGCAACAAACGTTCCTTCTTTGAAACTGGATTCGGACACAAAGAAGGCACGACTATCTCCTGGTTAATATTTTTGTTAGAAACAACTTTCGGAAGAAAACCAGGTTTAGTACGCAAAACCACCTTATCTGCATGGAACACCAGATAAGGAGGAGAACACTGCAGAGCAGATAACTCTGAAACTCTTCTAGCAAAAGAAATTGCAACCAAAAACAAAACTTTCCAAGATAATAACTTGATATCAACGGAATGTAGGGGTTCAAACGGAACCCCCTGAAGAACTGAAAGAACTAAATTGAGACTCCAAGGAGGAGTCAAAGGTTTGTAAACAGGCTTGATTCTAACCAGAGCCTGAACAAAAGCTTGAACATCTGGCACAGCCGCCAGCTTTATGTGAAGTAAAACAGATAAAGCAGAAATCTGTCCCTTCAAAGAACTTGCAGATAATCCTTTCTCCAAACCTTCTTGAAGAAAGGATAGAATCTTAGGAATTTTTATCTTGTTCCATGGGAATCCTTTAGATTCACACCAACAGATATATTTTTTCCATATTTTATGGTAGATTTTTCTAGTTACAGGCTTTCTGGCCTGAACAAGAGTATCAATGACAGAATCTGAGAACCCTCGCTTTGATAAAATCAAGCGTTCAATCTCCAAGCAGTCAGTTGGAGTGAGGCCAGATTCGGATGTTCGAACGGACCTTGAACAAGAAGGTCCTGTCTCAAAGGTAGCTTCCATGGTGGAGCCGATGACATATTCACCAGATCTGCATACCAAGTCCTGCGTGGCCACGCAGGAGCTATCAAGATCACCGATACCCTCTCCTGTTTGATCCTGGCTACCAGCCTGGGAATGAGAGGAAACGGTGGGAACACATAAGCTAGGTTGAAGCTCCAAGGTGCTACTAGTGCATCCACTAGAGTCGCCTTGGGATCCCTGGATCTGGACCCGTAGCAAGGAACCTTGAAGTTCTGACGAGACGCCATCAGATCCATGTCTGGAATGCCCCACAATTGAATTATTTGGGCAAAGATTTCCGGATGGAGTTCCCACTCCCCCGGATGAAATGTCTGACGACTCAGAAAATCCGCTTCCCAATTTTCCACTCCTGGGATGTGGATTGCAGACAAGTGGCAGGAGTGAGTCTCCGCCCATTGAATTATTTTGGTCACTTCTTCCATCGCCAGGGAACTCCTTGTTCCCCCCTGATGGTTGATATACGCAACAGTCGTCATGTTGTCTGATTGAAACCGTATGAATTTGGCCTTTGCTAGCTGAGGCCAAGCCTTGAGAGCATTGAATATCGCTCTCAGTTCCAGAATATTTATCGGGAGAAGAGATTCTTCCCGAGACCAAAGACCCTGAGCTTTCAGGGGTTCCCAGACCGCGCCCCAGCCCACCAGACTGGCGTCGGTCGTGACAATGACCCACTCTGGTCTGCGGAAGCTCATCCCTTGTGACAGGTTGTCCAGGGTCAGCCACCAACGGAGTGAATCTCTGGTCCTCTGATCTACTTGTATCGTCGGAGACAAGTCTGTATAATCCCCATTCCACTGACTGAGCATGCACAGTTGTAATGGTCTTAGATGAATTCGCGCAAAAGGAACTATGTCCATTGCCGCGACCATCAAACCTATTACTTCCATGCACTGCGCTATGGAAGGAAGAAGAACAGAATGAAGTACTTGACAAGAGCTTAGAAGTTTTGATTTTCTGGCCTCTGTCAGAAAAATCCTCATTTCTAAGGAGTCTATTATTGTTCCCAAGAAGGGAACTCTTGTTGACGGAGATAGAGAACTTTTTTCTACGTTCACTTTCCACCCGTGAGATCTGAGAAAGGCCAGGACAATGTCCGTATGAGCCTTTGCTTGTGGTAGAGACGACGCTTGAATCAGTATGTCGTCCAAGTAAGGTACTACTGCAATGCCCCTTGGTCTTAGCACCGCTAGAAGGGACCCTAGTACCTTTGTGAAAATTCTTGGAGCAGTGGCTAATCCGAATGGAAGTGTCACAAACTGGTAATGCTTGTCCAGAAAGGCGAACCTTAGGAACCGATGATGTTCCTTGTGGATAGCAATATGTAGATACGCATCCTTTAAATCCACCATGGTCATGAATTGACCTTCCTGGATGGTAGGAAGAATTGTCCGAATGGTTTCCATTTTGAACGATGGAACCTTGAGAAATTTGTTTAGGATCTTGAGATCTAAGATTGGTCTGAATGTTCCCTCTTTTTTGGGAACTATGAACAGATTGGAGTAGAATCCCATCCCTTGTTCTCCTAATGGAACAGGATGAATCACTCCCATTTTTAACAGGTCTTCTACACAATGTAAGAATGCCTGTCTTTTTATGTGGTCTGAAGACAATTGAGACCTGTGGAACCTCCCCCTTGGGGGTAGCTCCTTGAATTCCAGAAGATAACCTTGGGAGACTATTTCTAGCGCCCAAGGATCCAGAACATCTCTTGCCCAAGCCTGAGCGAAGAGAGAAAGTCTGCCCCCCACCAGATCCGGTCCCGGATCGGGGGCCAACATCTCATGCTGTCTTGGTAGCAGTGGCAGGTTTCTTGGCCTGCTTACCTTTGTTCCAGCCTTGCATTGGCCTCCAGGCTGGCTTGGTTTGAGAAGTATTACCCTCTTGCTTAGAGGATGTAGAACTTGAGGCTGGTCCGTTTCTGCGAAAGGGACGAAAATTTGGTTTATTTTTAGCCTTAAAAGACCTATCCTGAGGAAGGGCGTGGCCCTTACCCCCAGTGATATCTGAAATAATCTCTTTCAAGTCAGGGCCAAACAGCGTTTTCCCCTTGAAAGGTATGTTAAGCAATTTGTTCTTGGAAGACGCATCCGCTGACCAAGATTTTAGCCAAAGCGCTCTGCGCGCCACAATAGCAAACCCTGAATTTTTCGCCGCTAATCTAGCTAATTGCAAAGTGGCGTCTAAAGTAAAAGAGTTAGCCAATTTAAGAGCGTGAACTCTGTCCATAATCTCCTCATAAGAAGAATCTTTATCGAGCGACTTTTCTAGTTCATCGAACCAGAAACACGCTGCTGTAGTGACAGGAACAATGCATGAAATTGGTTGTAGAAGGTAACCTTGCTGAACAAACATCTTTTTAAGCAAACCCTCTAATTTTTTATCCATAGGATCTTTGAAAGCACAACTATCTTCTATAGGGATAGTAGTGCGTTTGTTTAGAGTAGAAACCGCCCCCTCGACCTTGGGGACTGTCTGCCATAAGTCCTTTCTGGGGTCGACCATAGGAAACAATTTCTTAAATATAGGGGGAGGGACAAAAGGTATGCCGGGCCTTTCCCATTCTTTGTTTACAATGTCCGCCACCCGCTTGGGTATAGGAAAAGCTTCGGGGGGCCCCGGGACCTCTAGGAACTTGTCCATCTTACATAATTTCTCTGGAATGACCAAATTGTCACAATCATCCAGAGTAGACAACACCTCCTTAAGCAGAGCGCGGAGATGTTCCAATTTAAATTTGAATGTAATCACATCAGGTTCAGCTTGTTGAGAAATTTTCCCTGAATCTGAAATTTCTCCCTCAGACAAAACCTCCCTGGCCCCCTCAGACTGGTGTAGGGGCATGTCAGAACCATTATCATCAGCGTCCTCATGCTCTTCAGTATTTTCTAAAACAGAGCAGTCGCGCTTTCGCTGATAAGTGGGCATTTTGGCTAAAATGTTTTTGATAGAATTATCCATTACAGCCGTTAATTGTTGCATAGTAAGGAGTATTGGCGCACTAGATGTACTAGGGGCCTCCTGTGTGGGCAAGACTGGCGTAGACGAAGGAGGGGATGATGCAGTACCATGCTTACTCCCCTCACTTGAGGAATCATCTTGGGCATCATTTTCTCTAAATTGTTTGTCACATACATCACATCTATTTAAATGAGAAGGAACCTTGGCTTCCTCACATACAGAACATAGTCTATCTGGCAGTTCAGACATGTTAAACAGGCATAAACTTGATAACAAAGTACAAAAAACGTTTTAAAATAAAACCGTTACTGTCACTTTAAATTTTAAACTGAACACACTTTATTACTGAATATGTGAAAAAGTATGAAGGAATTGTTCAAAATTCACCAAAATTTCACCACAGTGTCTTAAAGCCTTAAAAGTATTGCACACCAAATTTGAAAGCTTTAACTCTTAAAATAACGGAACCGGAGCCGTTTTTATATTTAACCCCTATACAGTCCCTGGTATCTGCTTTGCTGAGACCCAACCAAGCCCAGAGGGGAATACGATACCAAATGACGCCTTCAGTAAGCTTTTTCTATGTATCTGAGCTCCTCACACATGCATCTGCATGCCTTGCTTCCCAAAAACAACTGCGCATTAGTGGCGCGAAAATGAGGCTCTGCCTATGATTAGAGAAGGCCCCCAGTGAAAAAGGTGTCCAATACAGTGCCTGCCGTTTCTTTAACATAATTCCCAAGAATAAAATAACTCCTCAAAGCTATAAACTATTAAAAATGCTTATAAATCAATCGTTTTAGCCCAGAAAAATGTCTACCAGTCTTTAAAGCCCTTGTGAAGCCCTTTATTCTTATTTAATAAAAATGGCTTACCGGATCCCATAGGGAAAATGACAGCTTCCAGCATTACCAAGTCTTGTTAGAAATGTGTCATACCTCAAGCAGCAAAAGTCTGCTCACTGTTTCCCCCAACTGAAGTTAATTCCTCTCAACAGTCCTGTGTGGAAACAGCCATCGATTTTAGTAACGGTTGCTAAAATCATTTTCCTCTTACAAACAGAAATCTTCATCTCTTTTCTGTTTCAGAGTAAATAGTACATACCAGCACTATTTTAAAATAACAAACTCTTCATTGAAGAATAAAAACTACATTTAAACACCAAAAAACTCTAAGCCATCTCCGTGGAGATGTTGCCTGTACAACGGCAAAGAGAATGACTGGGGAAGGCGGAGCCTAGGAGGGATCATGTGACCAGCTTTGCTGGGCTCTTTGCCATTTCCTGTTGGGGAAGAGAATATCCCACAAGTAAGGATGACGCCGTGGACCGGACACACCTATGTTGGAGAAATATAGTTCCTTTTTGGGCTATAAAATAAATAAGTCAGAGATTCTATAGCTAAAAAAGGATAGGGGAGCCTAGACTCTCATATATTTAAAGAGGCAGAAAACTCCATTAAATATTTAGGTATAAATATAAGTAGAAATCCGTCGGAATGGTACAAGATAAATTATGACAAATTTTAGAAAACAATTACAGATAAATTGGATAGATGGAAATATTTCCCACTCACTCTTTCCGCTAAAATACATCTAATTAAAATGATTTTCCCGAAGATAATATTCTGTATACAAAACCTTCCTCTACTAATAAAAGAAAAAAATTAAAAGAATTTTTATAAAAACTGCACACAATTTTTCTGGAAAGGGGAAAAAGTGTGAGTGGCAATGAGAAAACTGATGCAGGATAAGGAATATGGAGGGTTGGGAATGCCTAATATTAAATTCTACAATTGGGCATCTTTGACTAAAATCTCGTGATTGGATTAGAGAAAAAAATATAATCGCGAATCTACAAATTGAAAGCGATAGCTATTCCAGCTTCCCTCCCAGGGCTGTTGCCCTTACCAATAAATGATATCCCTAAAAATATTAAAATTAGAAAAACTTTGTTTAATGTAATTAAAGCTTGGAAGAAATTGAGCCAAGGGTTGGAGATAGATACGCATATGTCAATATACCTACCAATTTGGGGGAACCCAGAATTTGAACCAAGTTTAGTGACTAGCATTTTTAAAAAGTTGTTTCAGAAGTGTTTAAAGTTTATACACCAATTAGAGGATCTTCCCTGGGTACAATTAAATCATTTGAGAGTCTGAGCCAAGAATATCTCTTGCCAATGAAAGAATTCTATGCATATCTACAGATTAGACATTACTATTTTAAGCTAACTGGGAAATATGGCAGGGATTGGTCCCTAGGAGGACTAGATCAAGCTATTACCCTGTATAAAGAAGGAAAGTTATCAATCTCTATATGGTATAAAATCCTATTACACAAAAAGAGAAAAAGGAACATAGAGACTATCCAGGCTAAATGGAAAGCAGACTTTGCTGAATTACCAGCAGATAGAGTACTTAAGAGTCTGGAGATATTACATAAGTGTACTAAGCTGCAAACATGGAGAGAATCACATATGCAGTTGATCTATCCCCAGCTAGAATCGCCAAATGGTCACAAATTCCAGTATGTTCCTCTAGATGTTCATATCCTATGGCAGATATAAAACATTGCTTTTGGGCATGCCCTAAGATTAGAGGATTCTGGCTTAAAGTAAGGTATTGGTTAAATACATTTTTAGAAAGACCATTGACCCTAGAGTTACTAGATATAATATTTCTGCATGAGAAATCAAACAGAGAAGAAAATAGCAATCTGATCAAGCAATTTTAATTGGTAAAAACATGATACTAAGTTCATGGAAATCCAAAAGGAGCCTAAGTATAAAAGAATTCAATAGGAGAATATTATTACAGATTAGCATGGAACAATATGAGTTAGATGCTACAAGAGATATAGCAGTTAAAAGATTTTTCTCTAAATGGTTCAAGGTAATATGTGCCTTTCCGGAAAATATCCAGAAACAATCAGTAGCGCTTTTTAAGTAATCAGATTTATTTTGTATGGCGGTACTAACAGGCGACTTCCCAGAGTTTTGGTTACACTAGGTTTTGTTTTTTTCTCCCTCCTCTCTTTCGGAGTAGATAGTGTGGTTGAGGGAGAGTGTCTGGGGCTGGGGGTTCCCCCTTCCTTTTTTTTTTTTTTCTCTTTAGATGTATTGATGCTTTTGTGCGTTTATGAACCACAGATAAAGTATAAAACTGCAGTAATATGAATGTAAAAATATAGGTCTATACCGAGTCATGTATATATTTACCTTTTGTAATTTCTTTTATACATAGTGAAAAGTGCAAAGTACGTAAGAATACAATTTTATATGTTTGTTTGTTTTTTTTCCTCCCTTCCCCCCCTTCTTGGTTTATTAGGAAATAGTAGCCATGTGGGGAACAATAGAATGCTATATGGCTTGTAAAGAAGTAATTCTGCTATAAAAAATAAGTTATTGGTTTGTCAATGAATTTTTAATTGGATGTTACACAGTGTAAAAAAATAACTTGAATGTGATCCAATAAAACCAAATTTGGTGAAAAGTAAAAAAGAAAAAAAAAAGTGAAAGAGGAGAGAGAGAAGAGGGAGAAGGGAGAGAAAGAAGGGGTAAAGAAAGGAAAAAGAAGTAAATTGGACAGTTGTTTGGAGTTGCATATTCTGTCTGGATCATGAAAGAGGAGTGTTGGGTTCATGTCCCTTAAGATGGGTGGGGGGTATATAATTGTCTTGGTTATTCGTTTTGATGTCTCAATGAAGTATTATATTTTGGTTACCTTTTTTTTTTTTTTTTCTTTGTTTCTTGGTGATATACAGATATCTGTTATAATATATTTGTCAATGTTTTGTATTGTATATCTGTGGCACTATATGGCAATATTTTCAGTTGTGGCCGATTGACCATATTATTATGTTGTTTATTCATATAATTCAATAAAAACATGTCAAAGCTCGAACCACATCCAAGTTATGAAGTAACCGTTCCTTTGAATAAGGTTTAGGACACAAGGAAGGAACCACAATTTCCTGATTAATGTTGCGATCAGACACAACCTTAGGGAGAAATCCCAGTCCACTGTGAAGGATAGCCTTATCTGCATGGAAAACCAGGTAAGGAGGCTCACATTGCAAGGCCGCTAGTTCAGAGACTCTGCGTGCCAAAGCAATGGCCAGTAGAAAAAGAACTTTCCAAGACATAGTCTTAATGTCACAAAAATGCATATGCTCAAACGGAGCCCCCTGCAAAACCTTAAGATCCAGATTCAAACTCCAAGGAGGAGCAGAATGTCTAAACACAGGCCTGATCCTTGACAGAGCTGGAACAAAAAAAACATAATTTATGTAAGAACTTACCTGATAAATTCATTTCTTTCATATTAACAAGAGTCCATGAGCTAGTGACGTATGGGATATACATTCCTACCAGGAGGGGCAAAGTTTCCCAAACCTTAAAATGCCTATAAATACACCCCTCACCACACCCACAAATCAGTTTAACGAATAGCCAAGAAGTGGGGTGATAAGAAAAAAAGTGCGAAGCATATAAAATAAGGAATTGGAATAATTGTGCTTTATACAAAAAAATCATAACCACCACAAAAAAGGGTGGGCCTCATGGACTCTTGTTAATATGAAAGAAATGAATTTATCAGGTAAGTTCTTACATAAATTATGTTTTCTTTCATGTAATTAACAAGAGTCCATGAGCTAGTGACGTATGGGATAATGACTACCCAAGATGTGGATCTTTCCACACAAGAGTCACTAGAGAGGGAGGGATAAAATAAAGACAGCCAATTCCTGCTGAAAATAATCCACACCCAAAATAAAGTTTAACAAAAAACATAAGCAGAAGATTCAAACTGAAACCGCTGCCTGAAGAACTTTTCTACCAAAAACTGCTTCAGAAGAAGAAAATACATCAAAATGGTAGAATTTAGTAAAAGTATGCAAAGAGGACCAAGTTGCTGCTTTGCAGATCTGGTCAACCGAAGCTTCATTCCTAAACGCCCAGGAAGTAGAAACTGACCTAGTAGAATGAGCTGTAATTCTTTGAGGCGGAATTTTACCCGACTCAACATAGGCAAGATGAATTAAAGATTTCAACCAAGATGCCAAAGAAATGGCAGAAGCTTTCTGGCCTTTCCTAGAACCGGAAAAGATAACAAATAGACTAGAAGTCTTACGGAAAGATTTCGTAGCTTCAACATAATATTTCAAAGCTCTAACAACATCCAAAGAATGCAATGATTTCTCCTTAGAATTCTTAGGATTAGGACATAATTAAGGAACCACAATTTCTCTACTAATGTTGTTGGAATTCACAACTTAGGTAAAAATTCAAAAGAAGTTCGCAACACCGCCTTATCCTGATGAAAAATTAGAAAAGGAGACTCACACGAAAGAGCAGATAATTCAGAAACTCTTCTAGCAGAAGAGATGGCCAAAAGGAACAAAACTTTCCAAGAAAGTAATTTAATGTCCAATGAATGCATAGGTTCAAACGGAGGAGCTTGAAGAGCTCCCAAAACCAAATTCAAACTCCATGGAGGAGAAATTGACTTAATGACAGGTTTTATACGAACCAAAGCTTGTACAAAACAATGAATATCAGGAAGAATAGCAATCTTTCTGTGAAAAAGAACAGAAAGAGCGGAGATTTGTCCTTTCAAAGAACTCGCGGACAAACCCTTATCTAAACCATCCTGAAGAAACTGTAAAATTCTCGGTATTCTAAAAGAATGCCAAGAAAAATGATGAGAAAGACACCAAGAAATATAAGTCTTCCAGACTCTATAATATATCTCTCGAGATACAGATTTACGAGCCTGTAACATAGTATTAATCACGGAGTCAGAGAAACCTCTATGACCAAGAATCAAGCGTTCAATCTCCATACCTTTAAATTTAAGGATTTCAGATCCGGATGGAAAAAAGGACCTTGAGACAGAAGGTCTGGTCTTAACGGAAGAGTCCATGGTTGGCAAGATGCCATCCGGACAAGATCCGCATACCAAAACCTGTGAGGCCATGCCGGAGCTATTAGCAGAACAAACGAGCATTCCCTCAGAATCTTGGAGATTACTCTTGGAAGAAGAACTAGAGGCGGAAAGATATAGGCAGGATGATACTTCCAAGGAAGTGATAATGCATCCACTGCCTCCGCCTGAGGATCCCGGGATCTGGACAGATACCTGGGAAGTTTCTTGTTTAGATGAGAGGCCATCAGATCTATCTCTGGGGGCCCCCACATTTGAACAATCTGAAGAAATACCTCTGGGTGAAGAGACCATTCGCCCGGATGCAACGTTTGGCGACTGAGATAATCTGCTTCCCAATTGTCTACACCTGGGATATGAACCGCAGAGATTAGACAGGAGCTGGATTCCGCCCAAACCAAAATTCGAGATACTTCTTTCATAGCCAGAGGACTGTGAGTCCCTCCTTGATGATTGATGTATGCCACAGTTGTGACATTGTCTGTCTGAAAACAAATGAACGATTCTCTCTTCAGAAGAGGCCAAAACTGAAGAGCTCTGAAAACTGCACGGAGTTCCAAGATATTGA
Organism: Bombina bombina; assembly: GCF_027579735.1. Lineage (NCBI taxonomy): Eukaryota > Metazoa > Chordata > Amphibia > Anura > Bombinatoridae > Bombina > Bombina bombina. Next base: position 1,240,560,100 of record NC_069502.1, read on the forward strand.
TCGGTAATCTCACCTCCTGAGATTCCCAAACTCCTTGTGCCGTCAGAGATCCCCACACAGCTCCCCAACCTGTGAGACTTGCATCTGTTGAAATTACAGTCCAGGTCGGAAGAACAAAAGAAGCCCCCTGAATTAAACGATGGTGATCTGTCCACCACGTTAGAGAGTGCCGAACAATCGGTTTTAAAGATATTAATTGATATATCTTCGTGTAATCCCTGCACCATTGGTTCAGCATACAGAGCTGAAGAGGTCGCATGTGAAAACGAGCAAAGGGGATCGCGTCCGATGCAGCAGTCATAAGACCTAGAATTTCCATGCATAAGGCTACCGAAGGGAATGATTGAGACTGAAGGTTTCGACAGGCTGTAATCAATTTTAGACGTCTCTTGTCTGTTAAAGACAAAGTCATGGACACTGAATCTATCTGGAAACCCAGAAAGGTTACCCTTGTTTGAGGAATCAAAGAACTTTTTGGTAAATTGATCCTCCAACCATGATCTTGAAGAAACAACACAAGTCGATTCGTATGAGACTCTGCTAAATGTAAAGACGGAGCAAGTACCAAGATATCGTCCAAATAAGGAAATACCACAATACCCTGTTCTCTGATTACAGACAGAAGGGCACCGAGAATCTTTGTGAAAATTCTTGGAGCTGTAGCAAGGCCAAACGGTAGAGCCACAAATTGGTAATGCTTGTCTAGAAAAGAGAATCTCAGGAACTGATAATGATCTGGATGAATCGGAATATGCAGATATGCATCCTGTAAATCTATTGTGGACATATAATTCCCTTGCTGAACAAAAGGCAATATAGTCCTTACAGTTACCATCTTGAACGTTGGTATCCTTACATAACGATTCAATAATTTTAGATCCAGAACTGGTCTGAAGGAATTCTCCTTCTTTGGTACAATGAAGAGATTTGAATAAAACCCCATCCCCTGTTCCGGAACTGGAACTGGCATAATTACTCCAGCCAACTCTAGATCTGAAACACAATTCAGAAATGCTTGAGCTTTCACTGGATTTACTGGGACATGGGAAAGAAAAAATCTCTTTGCAGGAGGTCTCATCTTGAAACCAATTCTGTACCCTTCTGAAACAATGTTCTGAATCCAAAGATTGTGAACAGAACTGATCCAAATTTCTTTGAAAAAACGTAACCTGCCCCCTACCAGCTGAACTGGAATGAGGGCCGTACCTTCATGTGAACTTAGAAGCAGGCTTTGCCTTTCTAGCAGGCTTGGATTTATTCCAGACTGGAGATGGTTTCCAAACTGAAACTGCTCCTGAGGACGAAGGATCAGGCTTTTGTTCTTTGTTGAAACGAAAGGAACGAAAACGATTGTTAGCCCTGTTTTTACCTTTAGACTTTTTATCCTGTGGTAAAAAAGTTCCTTTCCCACCAGTAACAGTTGAAATAATAGAATCCAACTGAGAACCAAATAATTTGTTTCCCTGGAAAGAAATGGAAAGTAGAGTTGATTTAGAAGCCATATCAGCATTCCAAGTCTTAAGCCATAAAGCTCTTCTGGCTAAGATAGCCAGAGACATAAATCTAACATCAACTCTAATAATATCAAAAATGGCATCACAGATGAAATTATTAGCATGCTGAAGAAGAATAATAATATCATGAGAATCACGATTTGTTACTTGTTGCGCTAGAGTTTCCAACCAAAAAGTTGAAGCTGCAGCAACATCAGCCAATGATATAGCAGGTCTAAGAAGATTACCTGAACATAGATAAGCTTTTCTTAGAAAAGATTCAATTTTTCTATCTAAAGGATCCTTAAACGAGGTACCATCTGATGTAGGAATGGTAGTACGTTTAGCAAGGGTAGAAATAGCCCCATCAACTTTAGGGATTTTGTCCCAAAATTCTAATCTGTCAGGCGGAACAGGATATAATTGCTTAAAACGTTTAGAAGGAGTAAATGAATTACCCAATCTATCCCATTCCTTAGCAATTACTGCAGAAATAGCATTAGGAACAGGAAAGACTTCTGGAAAAACCGCAGGAGCTTTAAAAACCTTATCCAAACGTATAGAATTAGTATCAAGAGGACTAGAATCCTCTATTTCTAAAGCAATTAGTACTTCTTTAAGTAAAGAGCGAATAAATTCCATCTTAAATAAATATGAAGATTTATCAGCATCAATCTCTGAGACAGAATCCTCTGAACCAGAAGAGTCCAAAGAATCAGAATGATGGTGTTCATTTAAAAATTCATCTGTAGAGAGAGAAGATTTAAAAGACGTTTTACGTTTACTAGAAGGAGAAATAACAGACAAAGCCTTCTTTATGGATTCAGAAACAAAATCTCTTATGTTATCAGGAACATTCTGCACCTTAGATGTTGAGGGAACTGCAACAGGCAATGGTACATCACTAAAGGAAATATTATCTGCATTAACAAGTTTGTCATGACATTTAATACAAACAACAGCTGGAGGAATAGCTACCAAAAGTTTACAGCAGATACACTTAGCTTTGGTAGATCCAGCAGGCAGAGGTTTTCCTGTAGTATCTTCTGGCTCAGATGCAACGTGAGACATCTTGCAATATGTAAGAGAAAAAACAACATATAAAGCAAAATAGATCAAATTCCTTATAAGACAGTTTCAGGAATGGGAAAAAAATGCCAAACATCAAGCTTCTAGCAACCAGAAGCAAATGAAAAATGAGACTGAAATAATGTGGAGACAAAAGCGACGCCCATATTTTTTGGCGCCAAATAAGACGCCCACATTATTTGGCGCCTAAATGCTTTTGGCGCCAAAAATGACGCCACATCCGGAACGCCGACATTTTTGGCGCAAAATAACGTCAAAAAAATGACGCAACTTCCGGCGACACGTATGACGCCGGAAACGGAAATGAATTTTTGCGCCAAAAAAGTCCGCGCCAAGAATGACGCAATAAAATGAAGCATTTTCAGCCCCCGCGAGCCTAACAGCCCACAGGGAAAAAAGTCAAATTTTTGAGGTAAGAAAAATAAGATAATTAAAGCATAATCCCAAATATGAAACTGACTGTCTGGAAATAAGGAAAGTTGAACATTCTGAGTCAAGGCAAATAAATGTTTGAATACATATATTTAGAACTTTATAAATAAAGTGCCCAACCATAGCTTAGAGTGTCACAGAAAATAAGACTTACTTACCCCAGGACACTCATCTACATGTTTGTAGAAAGCCAAACCAGTACTGAAACGAGAATCAGTAGAGGAAATGGTAAATATAAGAGTATATCGTCGATCTGAAAAGGGAGGTAAGAGATGAATCTCTACGACCGATAACAGAGAACCTTATGAAATAGACCCCGTAGAAGGAGATCACTGCATTCAATAGGCAATACTCTCCTCACATCCCTCTGACATTCACTGCACGCTGAGAGGAAAACCGGGCTCCAACTTGCTGCGGAGCGCATATCAACGTAGAATCTAGCACAAACTTACTTCACCACCTCCCTTGGAGGCAAAGTTTGTAAAACTGATTTGTGGGTGTGGTGAGGGGTGTATTTATAGGCATTTTAAGGTTTGGGAAACTTTGCCCCTCCTGGTAGGAATGTATATCCCATACGTCACTAGCTCATGGACTCTTGTTAATTACATGAAAGAAAACATAATTTATGTAAGAACTTACCTGATAAATTCATTTCTTTCATATTAGCAAGAGTCTGTGAGCTAGTGACGTATGGGATATACATTCCTACCAGGAGGGGCAAAGTTTCCCAAACCTCAAAATGCCTATAAATACACCCCTCACCACACCCACAATTCAGTTTAACGAATAGCCAAGAAGTGGGGTGATAAGAAAGGAGCGAAAGCATCAAAATAAGGAATTGGAATAATTGTGCTTTATACAAAAAAAATCATAACCACCACAAAAAAGGGTGGGCCTCATGGACTCTTGCCAATATGAAAGAAATGAATTTATCAGTTAAGTTCTTACATAAATTATGTTTTCTTTCATGTAATTAGTAAGAGTCCATGAGCTAGTGACGTATGGGATAGTAGATACCCAAGAGTCACTAGAGAGGGAGGGATAAAATAAAGACAGCTAATTCCGCTGAAAAATAATCCACAACCCAAAACAAAAGTTTAATCTTAATAATGCAAAAAAACTGAAAATATAAGCAGAAGAATCAAACTGAAACAGCTGCCTGAAGTACTTTTCTCCAAAAACTGCTTCAGAAGAAGAGAAAACATCAAAATGGTAGAATTTAGTAAAAGTATGCAAAGAAGACCAAGTTGCTGCTTTGCAAATCTGATCAACAGAAGCTTCATTCCTAAACGCCCAGGAAGTAGAAACTGACCTAGTAGAATGAGCCGTAATCCTTTGAGGCGGGGATTTACCCGACTCCACATAAGCATGATGAATCAAAGACTTTAACCAAGACGCCAAAGAAATGGCAGAAGCTTTCTGACATTTCCTGGAACCAGAAAAGACAACAAAAAGACTAGAAGTCTTTCTAAAATCTTTAGTAGCTTCAATATAATATTTTAAAGCTCTTACTACATCCAAAGAATGTAAAGATTTCTCCAGAGAATTCTTAGGATTCGGACACAATGAAGGGACAACAATTTCTCTACTAATGTTGTTAGAATTCACAACCTTAGGTAAAAATTTAAATGAAGTCCGCAACACCGCCTTATCCTGATGAAAAATAAGAAAAGGAGATTCACAAGAAAGAGCAGATAACTCAGAAACTCTTCTAGCCGAAGAGATGGCCAAAAGAAACAAAACTTTCCAAGAAAGTAATTTAATATCCAGAGAATGCATAGGTTCAAACGGAGGAGCCTGTAAAGCCCTCAGAACCAAATTAAGACTCCAAGGAGGAGAGATTGGCTTAATGACAGGTTTGATACGAACCAAAGCCTGTACAAAACAACTAATATCAGGAAGATTAGCAATCATTCTGTGAAAAAGAACAGAAAGAGCAGAGATTTGTCCTTTCAAGGAACTTGCAGACAAACCTTTATCCAAACCATCTTGAAGAAACTGTAAAATTCTAGGAATTCTAAAAGAATGCCAGGAGAATTTATGAGAAGAACACCAAGAAATGTAAAATTTCCAGACTCGATAATAAAATCTTCCTAGACACAGATTTACGAGCCTGTAACATAGTATTAATTACTGAGTCAGAGAAACCTCTATGACTGAGAATCAAACGTTCAATTTCCATACCTTCAAATTTAATGATTTGAGATCATGATGGAAAAAAGGGCCTTGAGATAGGTCTGGTCTTAACGGAAATGTCCAAGGTTGGCAACTGGCCATCCGAATGAGATCCGCATACCAAAACCTGTGAGGCCATGCTGGAGCCACCAGCAGTACAAACGAACGTTCCATTAGAATTTTGGAAATCACCTTTGGAAGAAGAACTAGAGGCGGAAAGATATAGGCAGGATGATAATTCCAAGGAAGAGACAACGCGTCCACTGCTTCCGCCTGAGGATCCCTGGATCTGGACAGATACCTGGGAAGTTTCTTGTTTAGATGAGAGGCCATCAGATCTATTTCTGGAAGTCCCCAGATTTGAACAATCTGAAGAAATACCTCTGGGTGAAGAGACCATTCGTCCGGATGTAACGTCTGGCGAATGAGATAATCCGCTTCCCAATTGTCTACACCTGGGATGTGAACCGCAGAGATTAGACAGGAGCTGGATTCTGCCCATACAAGTATCAGAGATACTTCTTTCATAGCCTGAGGACTGTGAGTCCCACCTTGATGATTGTCTGTCTGAAAACAAATAAACTATTCTCTCTTCAGAAGAGACCAGAACTGAAAAGCTCTGAAAATCGCACGTAGTTCCAAAATGTTGATTGGTAATCTCGCCTCCTGAGATTCCCAAACCCCCTGCGCTGTCAGAGATCCCCATACAGCTCCCCAACCTGACAGACTCGCATCTGTTGAGATCACAGTCCAGGTTGGACGAACAAAAGAAGCCCCTTGGACTAAACGATGGTGATCTATCCACCACGTCAGAGAGTGTCGTACATTGGGATTTAAGGATATTAATTGTGATATCTTTGTATAATCCCTGCACCACTGGTTCAGCATACAAAGCTGAAGAGGTCTCATGTGAAAACGAGCAAAGGGGATCGCGTCCGATGCAGCAGTCATAAGACCACCGAAGGGAATGATTGGGAATGATTGAGACTGAAGGTTTCGACAAGCTCTTGTCCGTCAGAGACAAAGTCATGGACACTGGAATCTATTTGGAAACCTAAAAAGGTTACCCTTGTCTGAGGAATCAATGAACTCTTTGGTAAATTGATCCTCCAACCATGTTCTTGAAGAAACGACACAAGTCGATTCGTATGAGATTCTGCTAAATGTGAAGACTGAGCAAGTACCAAGATATCGTCCAAATAAGGAAATATCACAATACCCTGTTCTCTGATTACAGATAGAAGGGCACCGAGAACCTTTGAAAAAATCCTTGGAGCCTTTGCTAGGCCGAACGGCAGAGCCACAAATTGGTAATGCTTGTCTAGAAAAGAGAATCTCAGAAACTAAAAATGATCTGGATGAATCGGAATATGCATCCTGCAAATCTATTGTGGACATATAATGCCCTTGCTGAACAAAAGGCAGAATAGTCCTTATAGTTACCATTTTGAATGTTGGTATCCTTACATAACGATTCAATATTTTTAAATCCAGAACTGGTCTGAAGGAATTCTCCTTCTTTGGTACAATGAATAGATTTGAGTAAAACCCCAGTCCCTGTTCCAGAACTGGAACAGGCACAATTACTCCAGCCAACTCTAGATCTGAAACACATTTCAGAAACGCCTGAGCCTTCACTGGATTTATTGGAATGCGAGAAAGAAAAAATCTTCTTGCAGGTGGCCTTACCTTGAAACCTATTCTGTACCCCTGTGAAACAATGTTCTGAATCCAAAGACTGTGAATCTAATTTATCCAAATTTCTTTGAAAAATCGTAATCTGCCCCCTACCAGCTGCGCTGGAATGAGGGCCGCACCTTCACGTGGACTTGGGAGCTGGCTTTGGCTTTCTAAAAGGCTTGGATTTATTCCAGACTGGAGACGGTTTCCAAACAGAAACCGTTCCTTTAGGGGAAGGATCAGGCTTTTGTTACTTATTCTGACGAAAGGAACGAAAACGATTAGCAGCCCTATATTTACCTTTAGATTTTTTATCCTGAGGTAAAAAAGTTCCTTTCCCCCCCAGTGACAGTTGAAATAATAGAATCCAACTGGGAACCAAACAATTTATTACCTTGGAAAGAATGGGAAAGCAAAGTTGACTTAGAAGACATATCAGCATTCCAAGTTTTAAGCCATAGAATAGCTAAAGACATATACCTGACATCAACTCTAATGATATCAAAGATGGCAACACAAATAAAGTTATTAGCATGTTGAAGAAGCTTAACAATGCTATGAGTATTATGATCTGACACTTGTTGTGCCAAAGCCTCCAACCAAAAAGTGGAAGCTGCAGCAACATCAGCCAAAGAAATAGCAGGCCTAATAATATTACCTGAACATAAATAAGCTTTCCTTAGAAAGGATTCAATCTTCCTATCTAAAGGATCCTTAAAGGAAGTACTATCTGCCGTAGGAATAGTAGTACGCTTAGCAAGAGTAGAGATAGCCCCATCAACTTTAGGGATTTTGTCCCAAAACTCTAATCTGTCAGATGGCACAGGATACAATTTCTTAAATCTTTTAGAAGGAGTAAAAGAATTACCCAAATTATTCCATTCCCTAGAAATTACTTCAGAAATAGCATCAGGGACAGGAAAAACTTCCGGAATAACTATAGGAGGTTTAAAAAACGAATTTAAACGCTTAGTAGATTTAATATCAAGGGGACTAGAATCCTCCATTTCTAATGCGATTAAAACTTCTTTAAGTAAAGAACGAATAAATTCCATTTTAAATAAATATGAAGATTTATCAGTGTCAATATCTGAGACTGAATCCTCTGAACCAGAAAAATCCTCATCAGAAACAGACAAATCAGAATGATGATGTTCATTTAAAAATTCATCTGAGAAATGAGAAGTTTTAAAAGACCTTTTACGCTTACTGGAAGGAGGAATAACAGACATAGCCTTCCTAATAGATTTAGAAACAAAATCTCTTATATTAACAGGAACATCCTGAGTATTAGATGTTGATGGAACAGCAACAGGTAATGGAATATTACTAATGGAAATTTTATCTGCATTAGCAAGTTTATCATGACATTCATCACAAACTACAGCCGGAGGAACAGATACCACAAGTTTACAACAAATGCACTTAACTTTGGTAGAACCAGAATCAGGCAGCGTTTTTCCAGAAGTAGCTTCTGATCCAGGGTCAATCTGAGACATCTTGCAATATGTAAGAGAAAAAACAACAAAATATAAAGCAAAATCTATCAAATTCCTTAAATGACAGTTTCAGGAATGGGAAAAAATGCCAATGAACAAGCCTCTAGTAACCAGAAGCAAGAGAAAAATGAAACTTAAATAATGGGAAAAAAAGGTGGAGACAATAATGACGCCCACATTTTTTAGCGCCAAAAAAGACGCCCACATTATTGGCACCTAAATGCTTTTGGCGCCAAGAATGACGCCACATCCGGTGACACCGACATTTTTGGCGCAAAACGTCAAAAAATGACGCAATCACTAACAACTTCCGGCGACAAGTATGATGCCGGAAATGACAAAGACATTTTTTGCACCAAAAAAGTCAGCGCCAAGAATGACACAATAAAATGAAGCATTTTCAGCCCCCGTGAGCCTAACAGCCCTCAGGGAAAAAAGTAAATTAAAAGGTAAGAAAAAATTGATAATTCATATGCATTATCCCAAATAATGAAACTGACTGTCTGAAATAAGGAATATTGATCATCCTGAATCAAGGCAAATAAATGTTTAAACACATATATTTAGAACTTTTACAAAAAAGTGCCCAACCATAGCTTAGAGTGTCACAAAATATAAGACTTACTTACCCCAGGACACTCATCTACATGTAGTAGAAAGCCAAACCAGTACTGAAACGAGAATCAGTAGAGGTAATGGTATATAAGAGTATATCGTCGATCTGAAAAGGGAGGTAAGAGATGAATCTCTACGACCGATAACAGAGAACCTATGAAAAAGATCCCGTAGAAGGAGACCATTGAATTCAAATAGGCAATACTCTCCTCACATCCCTCTGACATTCACTGCACACTGAGAGGAAAACCGGGCTCCAGCCTGCTGCGAAGCGCATATCAACGTAGAATCTAGCACAAACTTACTTCACCACCTCTACGGGAGGCAAAGTTTGTAAAACTGATTTGTGGGTGTGGTGAGGGGTGTATTTGTAGGCATTTTGAGGTTTGGGAAACTTTGCCCCTCCTGGTAGGAATGTATATCCAATACGTCACTAGCTCATGGACTCTTGCTAATTACATGAAAGAAATGAAGATTTATCAGTGTCAATATCTGAGACACAGTCGTCTGTTTCTGATGAGGATCTATCTGGTTCAGAAAAGTCAGAATGATGGCGGTCACTTAAAAATTCATTTTACTGGAAGGAGGAATAACAGACAGAGCCTTCCTAATAGATTTAGAAACAAATTCTTTTACATTAACAGGAACATCCTGAGCATTAGATGTTGAACGAACAACAACAGGTAATGGATTATTACTAATGGAAATACAATCTGCATTAGCAAGTTTATCATGACATTCATCACAAACTACAGCCGGAGGAACAGTTACCACAAGTTTACAACAAATGCACTTAACTTTGGTAGAACCAGCATCAGGAAGCGTCTTTCAAGAAGTAGATTCTGATCCAGGGTCAAGTTTAGACATCTTGCAATATGTAATAGAAAAAACAACATATAAAGCAAAATTATCAAATTCCTTAAATGACAGTTTCAGGAATGGGAAAAAATGCCAATGAACAAGCCTCTAGCAACCAGAAGCAATGAAAAATGAAACAGAAATAATGTGAAAAAAAGGTGGAGACAAGAATGACGCCCACATTTTTTGGCGCCAAAAGTGACACCCACATTATTGGCGCTATGTACAACGCCTATATTTTTTGGCGCCAAGTATGACGCCACATCCGGTGACGCCGACAAAAATGACGCCCACATTTTTGGCGCAAAAAAACGTCAGAACACAAAAAACTTAAAAAAAATGACGCAACCACGAACAACTTCTGGCGTCAATTAGGGCGCCGGAAATGACAACATTTTTGCGCCAAAAAAGTCTGCGCCAAAAATGACGCAATAAATTGAACCATTTTCAGCCCCCGCGAGCCTAACAGCCCACAGGGAAAAACGTCAATTGAAAAACTTTTAAGGTAAGAAAAAATAATCATTTATATGCATTATCCCAAATAATGAAACTGACTGTCTGAAATAAGGAATACTGATTACCCTGAATCATGGCAAATATAAGTTTAAACACATATTTAGAACTTTATAAATAAAGTGCCCAACCATAGCTTTAGAGTGTCATAATAAAATAAGACTTACTTACCCTAAGACACTCATCTACATATAGTAGATAGCCAAACCAGTACTGAAACGAGAATCAGTAGAGGTAATGGTATATTAGAGTATATCGTCGATCTGAAAAGGGAGGTAGGAGAAGAAATCTCTACGACCGATAACAGAGAACCTATGAAATAGATCCCCTAGAGGAAGACCATTGTATTCAAATAGGCAATACTCTCTTCACATCACTCTGACATTCACTGCACTCTGAGAGGAAAACCGGGCTCCAGCCTGCTGTGAAGCGCATATCAACGAAGAATCTAGCACAAACTTACTTCACCACCTCCACGGGAGGCAAAGATTGTAAAACTGAATTGTGGGTGTGGTGAGGGGTGTATTTATAGGCATTTTGAGGTTTGGGAAACTTTGCCCCTCCTGGTAGGAATGTATATCCCATACGTCACTAGCTCATGGACTCTTGCTAATTACATGAAAGAAAAGACTGTATACCAGGAAGCTCAGCGAGCTTCTTGTGTAACAACACAGATAAGAGCCAAAATCTGTCCCCTTAAGGAACTGGCGGCAAGTCCCTACTCCAAACTATCCTCGAGGAAGGAAAGAATTCTGGATACCCTGACCTTATGCCAGGAATATCCCAAAGTTTCACAACAGAGCAAGTAGGTCCTCCACACCTTATAATAGATGCAACGGGTTTCCCGGCTTTCTAGCTTGAATGAGAGTATAAATCACCCTCTCAGAAAATCCTCTCCTGGCTAAGACTAGGCATTCAATCTCCACGCAGTTAGCCTCAAAGAATCTAGATTCTGATGCACAAAGGGGCCCTGAACCAGCAGATCCCTGCGACAGGGCAACCTCAATGGAGGGGACAATGACATCCCCACTAGATCCGCAAACCACGTCCTCCGGGGTTACAATGGAGCAATTAGAATAGTGGACACTTGCCCCTGTTTGAGGCGTGCTACTACACGAGGTAGAAGTGGTAACTGAGGAAATATGTAAACTAGGGTGAAGCCCCAAGGCACTGCTAAGGCATCTATCAGCTCTGCCGGGGGATCCCTGGACCGCGACCCGTATCTGGGTAGCTTGAAGTTAAGTCTGGACGCCATAAGATCTATCTCCGGAGTCCCCCAACTGTTGCAAATCTCCGCAAACACCTCAGGTGAAGAGACCATTCTGGATGAAACGACTGTCTGCTGAGAAAGTCTGGTTCCTAGTTGTCCAAACTCGGAATGTGGATTGCTGAGAGCGAGCAGTTGTGGGCCTCCGCCCACTCCAGAATCCGAGATACTTCCCTAATGGCTAGGGAGCGTCTTGTCCCCCCCTGATATTTGATATAAGCCACCGTAGGTAATGTTATTCAACTGGAATCTGATGAACCTGGAGAAGCCCAGGAGGGGCCAAGCCTCCAGAGCATTGAAGATCGCCCGAAATTCCAGGATGTTGATCGGGAGACTCCATCCGATTCCATTTGCCCTGTGCCTTCCTGGCACCCCAAACTGCTCCCCAACCTGAGAGACTCGCTTCCGTAGTCACAATCTTGCATGATGGTCTGAGGAAGGATGTCCCCTGAGACAGCTGATCTGGACAAAGCCACCAAGAGAGAGACTCCCTCGACCCGTTGGATCAGTTGGGATAGGTCTGAATGATCACTGTTCCACTGCATCAGCATGCACAGCTGAAGAGGCCTGAGATGGAATTGCTGATCCAGAAAGGTGAACCTTAAAAACCTGAAGTTATCCTTGTGGATTGGAAGGTAAGTGTCCATCAAGTCTATCGTAGTCATAAACTGACCCTCCTGAACTAGGGGCAGTATAGACCTTATCGTCACCATTTTGAACGATGGAACCAACAGAAAGTTGTTCAAACACTTTAGGTCTAGAATCGGGCAAAACGTGCCCTCCTTCTTTGGTACCACGAAAAGGTTTGAATAATACCCTAGACCCCTTTCTGCTAGAGGAACCAGTACAATCACTCCTAGAGAGGAGAGATCCCTCACGCACTCTAGAAAGGCATCTAATTTCTCTGGTTTTGATGATATATTTGAAAAGAGGAATCTGCTCCTGAGAGGACGAGTCTTGAAACCTATCCTGTAACCCTGGGCAACAACCTCCAGAACCCAAGAATCCTGCACGTCTCTCATCCAAGCCTCAGCAAAAAAAGATAGTCTACCCCCTACAGGATCCGGAGACAGATCGGGGGCAGCCCCTTCATGCGGATTTTGTCTCGGTGGGCTTCTTGCTCTGCTTGGCTTTATTCCATGACTGAGATGGTTTCCAAGATTCCTTGGACTGCTCAGGCTTCGCGGAAGGCTGCTGTCACTGGGACTTGTCCGAACAAAAAGGGACAAAAATTAGGACCTTTAGGTTTTTCTTCTTATTCTGCGGTAGAAAGGCACCCTTGGCCCCTGTGACCGTGGATATGATGGAGTCCAGGCATGGACTGAAAAGAATCTTTCCCTTAAATGGAAGGGAAACCAATCTAGATTTGGATGTCATGTCAGCAGACCACGACTTCAACCACAGAGCCCTCCGGGCCAAAACAGAAAAACCTGATGTCTTAGCATTCAAGCAAATAATCTGCATATTAGCATCACAAGTAAACAAATTAGACACCCTCAGGGCCTTAATTCTGTCTTGTATCTCATTGAGAGAAGTCTCCACCTCGACCATTTCTGACAGAGAATCGCACCAATAGGTAGCGGCTCCCGCCACCGCAGCAACCACGGCTGCAGAATGAAATACGAACCCTATGTGCTGAAACTCCTTTCTAACAGGGTCTCCAATTTCTTATCAATGGGTTCCTTAAACGACGAACTATCCTTGAGCGGGATAGTGGTGCGCTTAGCAAGCGTGGAGATAGCTCCATCCACCTCAGGGACAGATCCCCATAATTCAAGCTGCAAGTCTGGAACCGAGAACTATTTTTTAAAAAAAGAAGAAGGGGAGAAAGACTATCCAAGCCTCTCCCATTCATTCTTAATATTCCTCATCTTTACAGGAACCAGGAAAGTCTGGGGCACTACCCTGTCCTCGTAAACCTTATCAAGCTTAGGAATAGAAGGTTCCTCCTGTAACTTCGGTTCCGGAACCTCCAGAGTAGCCAACACCTCTTTCAATAAAAAGCGTAAGTTCGCCATCCTAAACCTAAAGTCTGGTTCCTCCGCCGCCGGAGGTTTAGAGGCCACAGATTCCAACCCAGAGAGAGAGTCTTCCAAAGTATCGGAATCCTCTGCATCAGTGGATAGCCTAGGCTCGGATACATCCAACATAGTAGATGACCCCTGGGATGGATAGCAATGTTTAACCTTTTGCTTGCGCTTAGCAGGACGAGGTAAAGCACTAATAACCGCGGATACCGCTGTTTGTAACTGCTTAGCAAAATCAGGCAGCAATGTGGCCCCTCCCGCAGGAGGATTAGGAGTGCACTAGGGAGCTGCATGTGTAATCGGAGATGAATGTAGGGAACGCAGCTCACGGGACAGAGACCCCTCAGAGGTGGACGGCTCAGTGGTACCAAACATCTTATTTCTTTTAAAAATCACTATTTTATCGAGGCATGTGGAACATAGTTGAGCAGGCAGGTATACCGTAGCCTCCTCACAAACACAGGCATTCGATTTAGGTAAAGAGGGAGTACCCTCTAACATATCAGAGTCCTCCAAAGCTTATGCCCTTATTAAGGACTAGAGAAAAGAATAAACGGCACCTTTTTACTCCCAATGGCCGGCGCACTCACCACCTCCTATGACCCAGGCCCACAGAAAACTCATTTTCGTCTCCTGCAACCAATGGTCAGGAAAAGGAAGAGAAAGAAGCCACACCCGGTCACATGGAGTACCATGAAGGACCGCCCCTTCAGCCAAGGAAAAACGCGCCAACTAAAACAGGCTGCGCAGTAATCAGAGGAAAAAACCTGAGTGTTCCACATTGCCAGAGACCCATCTCACACATGTTGCAGCAAAAAAAATAAAAAATAAAGCAACCATGTATATATTCCCCCTGTTCAATAATCACCTTTCCAGAGATATTAACCCTTGATTCTATACAGATAAAAGGAGCAACACTGTGACCCTGTTTTCTTGAGTTATCATTACAATAAAAAATGAAGCAATGTAGCATCGTTCGTAACATGGACTTGAGTGAAGAAAGCAGGCAGTGAAACTCGTCAACACTGATTGCTTAAGGAGCTGTTAATACGGGTCTGGATGGGTTCTCAGAAAGACTCTCCCTGCATCTCCAGACCCTAACATTCGTCAATGCTCTCACTGAGAGGCTGACAAGACTACTTAAAACTCCAGTTCCATTACAAAGAGTACTACCCTCCATAAGAGACAACTCTGAAATCTTGCAACACTTCTCTGCCATCCTTCTGTGACGAAAGGCAAAGAATGACTGGGGGATGAGGGGAGTGGAGGAGGTATTTAAGCCTTTGGCTGGGGTGTATTTGCCTTCTCCTGGTTGCCAGGTTCTGTATTTCCCACAAGTAATAAATGAAGCTGTGGACTCTCCTCTTATTAAATGGAAAGAAAATCTTTGGGTTTCATATCCCTTTAAAATAAATTCTGTGGAGTAGTTAAGCAGTTACCAGAAAACAGACATACAGCACACCTTCCATAGAGGTAGAGGGAATCTACTGAAAAATAGCTTTTAAAAGTCACTCTTTTATCTAGGGACAGAACAGGAAAGGAGTCACAGATCACAACTGAGGACCAGGAGAAGACCGGAAAAGTCATGTGTTGATGTTGAGGGCCAGGAAGAGTCATGGCTCACAGTGGAAAACCAAGATGGGTTAGGAAAGGATATAGATCACTACTGAGAGACAGGACAGAAGGAGGAGTCACAGATCACAGTGAAGGCCTGAGATGGGACAGGAAAGGATATAGGTCACTACTGAGAGACTGGACAAGAGGAGTCACAGGTCACAGTGAAGGGCCCAAGATGGGACCGGAAGGGATATAGGTCACTACTGAGAGACTGGACAAGAGGAGTCACAGTGAAGGGCCCAAGATGGGACCGGAAGGGTTTTAGGTCACTACTGAGAGACAGGATAGGATAGATCACATGTCACAGTGAAGGCCCAAGATGGGACCCGGAAAGGATATAGGTCACTACTGAGAGACAGGACAGGAGGAGATACAGATCACAGTGAATGCCCAAGATGGGACCGGAAAGGATATAGGTCACTACTATGAGACAGGACAGGAGGAGTCACAGGTCACAGTAAAGGCCCAAGATGGGACAGGAAAAGTTATAGGTCACTACTCAGAGGCATGACAGGAAGAGTCACAGTGAAGAACCAAGATGGGACTGGAAGGGTTTTATGGTCACAACTAACAGACAGGACAGAAGGAGTCATGGCTCACAGTGAAAGACGAAGATGGGACAGGTAGGGTTATAGGTCACTACTAACAGGCAGGACAGGAAGAGTCATAGCTCACACTGAAAGTGATGGTAAACTTTATGATTACAAATATTGTAAACACAAACTTTAAAGTAAAAGATGGGGGCTTTCATTCATTAAAAGCTTTGTGAACACACAGCCTTTTGGAGTCCAAAACCAGGGGTGTTTATTTAGTTACTGGACACAAAATGACTGGCGTATTGTATGAACACATGAAAGGGGAAAGAAAGAAAGAAAGAAAGAAAGAAAGAAAGAAAGAAAGAAAAAAAGAGAAAGAAAAAAAGAGAAAGAAAAAAAGAGAAAGAAAAAAAGAGAAAGAAAAAAAGAGAAAGAAAAAAAGAGAAAGAAAAAAAGAGAAAGAAAAAAAGAGAAAGAAAAAAAGAGAAAGAAAAAAAGAGAAAGAAAAAAGGAGAAAGAAAGAAAGAAAGAAAGAAAGAAAGAAAGAAAGAAAGAAAGAAAGAAAGAAAGAGAAAAAGAAAAAAGGAGAAAAAAGGAGAAAAAGAAAGAAAGAAAGAAAGAAAGAAAGAAAGAAAGAAAAAAGGAGAAAGAAAGAAAAAAGGAGAAAGAAAAAAGGAGAAAGAAAAAAGGAGAAAGAAAGAAAGAAAGAAAGAAAGAAAGAAAGAAAGAAAGAAAGAAAGAGAAAGAAAGAAAGAAAGGAGAAAGAAAGAAAGGAGAAAGAAAAAAGGAGAAAGAAAGAAAGAAAGATAGAAAGAAAGAAAGAAAGAAAGAAATAGAAAAAGAAAAAATGAGAAAGAAAAAGAAATAAAGAGAAAAAGAAAAAATGAGAAAAAAGGAGAAAAAGAAAGAAAGAAAGAAAGAAAGAAAGAAAAAGAAAGAAAGAAAAAGAAAGAAAGAAAGAAAGAAAGAAAGAAAGAAAAAAGGAGAAAAAAAGAAAAAGAAAAAGAAAAAGAAAGAAAGAAAAAGAAAGAGAAAGAAAGAAAAAGAAAAAGAAAGAAAGAAAAAGAAAGAAAGAGAAAAAGAAAAAAGGAGAAAAAAAGAAAAAGAAGGAGAAAAAAAGAAAGAGAAAGCAAAAGAGAAAGAGAAAGCGAAAACATAATTTATGCTTACCTGATAAATTTATTTCTCTTGTAGTGTATCCAGTCCACGGATCATCCATTACTTGTGGGATATTCTCCTTCCCAACAGGAAGTTGCAAGAGGATCACCCACAGCAGAGCTGCTATATAGCTCCTCCCCTCACTGCCATATCCAGTCATTCGACCGAAACAAGCAGAGAAAGGAGAAACCATAGGGTGCAGTGGTGACTGTAGTTGAATTAAAATTTAGACCTGCCTTAAAAGGACAGGGCGGGCCGTGGACTGGATACACTACAAGAGAAATAAATTTATCAGGTAAGCATAAATTATGTTTTCTCTTGTTAAGTGTATCCAGTCCACGGATCATCCATTACTTGTGGGATACCAATACCAAAGCTAAAGTACACGGATGATGGGAGGGACAAGGCAGGAACCACTGCCTGTAGAACCTTTCTCCCAAAAACAGCCTCCGAAGAAGCAAAAGTATCAAATTTGTAAAATTTTGAAAAGGTATGAAGCGAAGACCAAGTCGCAGCCTTGCAAATCTGTTCAACAGAAGCCTCATTTTTAAAGGCCCAGGTGGAAGCCACAGCTCTAGTAGAATGAGCTGTAATCCTTTCAGGGGGCTGCTGTCCAGCAGTCTCATAGGCTAAACGGATTATACTCCGAAGCCAAAAAGAAAGAGGTTGCCGAGGCCTTTTGACCTCTCCTCTGTCCAGAGTAAACAACAAACAGGTTAGATGTTTGACGAAAATCTTTAGTAGCTTGTAAGTAAAACTTCAAGGCACGGACTACGTCTAGATTATGCAAAAGACGTTCCTTCTTTGAAGAAGGATTAGGACACAATGATGGAACAACAATCTCTTGATTGATGTTCTTGTTAGAAACCACCTTGGGTAAAAACCCAGGTTTTGTACGCAGAACTACTTTATCTGTGTGAAAGATCAGATAAGGAGAATCACAATGTAAGGCAGATAACTCAGAGACTCTTCGAGCCGAGGAAATAGCCATCAGAAACAGAACTTTCCATGATAGAAGTTTGATATCAATAGAATGAAGGGGTTCAAACGGAACCCCTTGAAGAACTTTAAGAACCAAGTTTAAGCTCCATGGACGAGCAACAGGTTTAAACACAGGCTTAATTCTAACTAAAGCCTGACAAAATGCCTGAACGTCTGGAACTTCTGCCAGACGCTTGTGTAAAAGAATAGACAGAGCAGAAATCTGTCCCTTTAAAGAACTAGCTGATAATCCTTTGTCCAAACCCTCTTGGAGGAAGGACAATATCCTAGGAATCCTAACCCTACTCCATGAGTAATTCTTGGATTCACACCAATGAAGATATTTACGCCATATCTTGTGGTAAATTTTCCTGGTGACAGGCTTTCGTGCCTGTATTAAGGTATCAATGACTGACTCGGAGAAGCCACGCTTTGATAGGATCAAGCGTTCAATCTCCATGCAGTCAGTATCAGAGAAATTAAATTCGGATGATTGAAAGGACCTTGTATTAGAAGGTCTTGTCTCAGAGGCAGAGTCCATAGTGGAAAGGATGACATGTCCACCAGATCTGCATACCAGGTCCTGCGTGGCCACGCAGGCGCTATCAGAATCACCGATGCTCTCTCCTGTCTGATTTTGGCAATCAGTCGAGGGAGCAGAGGAAACAGTGGAAAAACATAAGCCAGGTTGAAGAACCAAGGAGCTGCTAGAGCATCTATCAGCGTCGCTTCTGGGTCCCTGGACCTGGATCCATAACAAGGAAGCTTGGCGTTCTGGCGAGACGCCATGAGATCCAGTTCTGGTTTGCCCCAACAATGGACCAATTGAGCAAACACCTCCGGATGGAGCTCCCACTCCCCCGGATGAAAAGTCTGACGACTTAGAAAATCCGCCTCCCAGTTCTCTACGCCCGGGATATGGATCGCTGATAGGTAGCAAGAGTGAGTCTCTGCCCAGCGAATTATCTTGGAGACTTCTGACATCGCTAGGGAACTCCTGGTTCCCCCTTGATGGTTGATGTAAGCCACAGTCGTGATGTTGTCCGACTGAAATCTGATGAACCTCAGTGTTGCTAACTGAGGCCAAGCTAGAAGAGCATTGAATATTGCTCTTAACGCCAGAATATTTATTGGGAGGAGTTTCTCCTCCTGAGTCCATGAACCCTGAGCCTTCAGGGAGTTCCAGACTGCACCCCAACCTAGAAGGCTGGCATCTGTTGTTACAATCGTCCAATCTGGTCTGCGAAATGTCATACCCTTGGACAGGTGGACCCGAGATAACCACCAGAGAAGAGAATCTCTGGTTTCCTGATCCAGATTTAGTAGAGGGGACAAATCTGTGTAATCCCCATTCCACTGACTGAGCATGCATAATTGCAGCGGTCTGAGATGTCTGCGGAACTGGATGGATCACTCCCATTACTAGAAGGTCTTGCACGCAGCGTAGGAATGCCTCTCTCTTTATCTGGTTTGCAGATAATCTTGAAAGGTGAAATCTCCCTTGTGGAGGAGAAGCTTTGAAGTCCAGAAGATATCCCTGAGATATGATCTCCAACGCCCAGGGATCCTGAACATCTCTTGCCCACGTCTGGGCGGAGAGAAAGTCTGCCCCCTACTAGATCCGTTGCCAGATAGGGGGCCGTTCCTTCATGCCGTCTTGGAGGCAGCAGCAGGCTTTCTGGCCTGCTTGCCCTTGTTCCAGGACTGGTTAGATTTCCAGGCCTGCTTGGATTGAGCAAAAGTTCCCTCTTGTTTTGAAGCAGAGGAAGTTGATGCTGCACCTGCCTTGAAATTTTGAAAGGCACGAAAATTAGACTGTTTGGCCCTTGATTTGGCCCTGTTCTGAGGAAGGGTATGACCCTTACCTCCAGTAATGTCAGCAATAATTTCTTTCAAACCAGGCCCGAATAAGGTCTGCCCCTTGAAAGGAATGTTGAGTAATTTAGACTTTGAAGTCACGTCAGCTGACCAGGATTTAAGCCATAGCGTCCTACGCGCCTGGATGGCGAATCCGGAATTCTTAGCCGTTAGTTTAGTCAAATGAACAATGGCATCAGAAACAAATGAGTTAGCTAGCTTAAGAGTTCTAAGCTTGTCAACAATTTCAGTCAATGGAGCTGTATGGATGGCCTCTTCCAGGGCCTCAAACCAGAATGCCGCCGCAGCAGTGACAGGCGCAATGCATGCAAGGGGCTGTAAAATAAAACCTTGTTGAATAAACATTTTCTTAAGGTAACCCTCTAATTTTTTATCCATTGGATCTGAAAAAGCACAACTGTCCTCAACCGGGATAGTGGTACGCTTTGCTAAAATAGAAACTGCTCCCTCCACCTTAGGGACCGTCTGCCATAAGTCCAGTGTAGTGGCGTCTATTGGAAACATTTTTCTAAATATAGGAGGGGGGGAAAACGGCACACCGGGTCTATCCCACTCCTTACTAATAATTTCTGTAAACCTTTTAGGTATTGGAAAAACATCAGTACACACCGGCACTGCATAGTATTTATCCAGTCTACACAATTTCTCTGGCACTGCAATTGTGTCACAGTCATTCAGAGCAGCTAACACCTCCCCAAGCAATACACGGAGGTTCTCAAGCTTAAATTTAAAATTAGAAATCTCTGAATCAGGTTTCCCCGAGTCAGAGATGTCACCCACAGAATGAAGCTCTCCGTCCTCAGGTTCTGCATATTGTGACGCAGTATCAGACATGGCTCTTACAGCATCTACGCGCTCTGTATCTCGTCTAACCCCAGAGCTATCGCGCTTGCCTCTTAATTCAGGCAATCTGGCCAATACCGCTGACAGGGTATTATCCATGATCGCAGCCATGTCCTGCAAAGTAATCGCTATGGGCGTCCCTGATGTACTTGGTGCCATATTAGCGTGAGTCCCTTGAGCGGGAGGCAAAGAGTCCGACACGTGGGGAGAGTTAGTCGGCATAACTTCCCCCTCGACAGAACCCTCTGGTGACAATTCTTTTATAGACAAAGACTGATCTTTACTGTTTAAGCTGAAATCAATACATTTAGTACACATTCTCCTATGGGGCTCCACCATGGCTTTTAAACATAATGAACAAGTAGTTTCCTCTGTGTCAGACATGTTTGTACAGACTAGCAAGCTTGGAAAACACTTTAAACCAAGTTAACAAGCAATATAAAAAAACGTTACTGCGCCTTTAAGAAAAACAAATTTTGTGAAAATTTGAAATAACAGTGAAAAAAGGCAGTTACACTAACAAAATTTTTACAGTGTATGTAACAAGTTAGCAGAGCATTGCACCCACTTGCAAATGGAGGATTAACCCCTTAATACCAAAAACAGAATAACAAATGAAAAAACGTTTTTTAAAACCAGTCACAACAACTGCCACAGCTCTACTGTGGCTGTTACCTTCCTCAAACACGACTTTTGAAGCCTTTTGAGCCCTTCAGAGATGTCCTGTATCATGCAGAGGGAAGCTGAATGTCTCTGTCTGTAATTTTAGCTGCGCAGAAAAGCGCTAAAATAGGCCCCTCCCACTCATATTACAACAGTGGAAAGCCTCAGGAAACTGTTTCTAGGCAAAAATCAAGCCAGCCATGTGGAAAAAAACTAGGCCCCAATAAGTTTTATCACCAAGCATATATAAAAACGATTAAACATGCCAGCAAACGTTTTATATTGCACTTTTATAAGAGTATGTATTTCTGGTAATAAGCCTGATACCAGTCGCTATTAAATCACTGTATTTAGGCTTAACTTTCATTAATCCGGTATCAGCAGCATTTTCTAGCAAATTCCATCCCTAGAAAAATGTTAACTGCACATACCTTATTGCAGGATAACCTGCACGCCATTCTCCCTCTGAAGTTACCTCACTCCTCAGAATATGTGAGAACGGCAGTGGATCTTAGTTACTTCTGCTAAGATCATAGAAAACGCAGGCAGATTCTTCTTCTAAATGCTGCCTGAGATAAAATAGTACACTCCGGTACCACTTAAAAATAACAAACTTTTGATTGAAGTTAAAAAACTAACTATAATACACCACTCACCTCTTACTACCTCCATCTTTGTTGAGAGTTGCAAGAGAATGACTGGATATGGCAGTGAGGGGAGGAGCTATATAGCAGCTCTGCTGTGGGTGATCCTCGTGCAACTTCCTGTTGGGAAGGAGAATATCCCACAAGTAATGGATGATCCGTGGACTGGATACACTTAACAAGAGAAAGACAAAGAGAGAGACAAAGAGAGAGGCAAAGAGAGAGGCAAAGAGAGAGGCAAAGAGAGAGACAAAGAGAGAGACAAAGAGAGAGACAAAGAGAGAGACAAAGAGAGAGACAAAGAGAGAGACAAAGAGAGAGACAAAGAGAGAGACAAGCACCCTCAGTGAAAATATAAAGATATCACACACTACACACTGACAGATCAAGCATATTCAGTGAATATATAAAGATCTCACACACTGACAGATCAAGCACCCTCAGTGAATATATAAAGACCTCACACACTACACACTGACAGATCAAGCACCCTCAGTGAATATATAAAGACCTCACACACTACACACTGACAGATCAAGCACCCTCAGTGAATATATAAAGATCTCACACACTACACACTGACAGATCAAGCACCCTCAGTGAATATATAAAGATCTCACACACTACACACTGACAGATCAAGCATATTCAGTGAATATATAAAGATCTCACACACTACACACTGTCAGATCAAGCACCCTCAGTGAATATATAAAGACCTCACACACTACACACTGACAGATCAAGCATATTCAGTGAATATATAAAGATCTCACACACTACACACTGACAGATCAAGCACCCTCAGTGAACATATAAAGATCTCACACACTACACACTGACAGATCAAGCACCCTCAGTGAATATATAAAGATCTCATACACACGCTACACAATGACAGATCAAGCACCCTCAGTGAATATATAAAGATCTCACACACTACATACTGACAGATCAAGCACTCTCAGTGAATATATAAAGATTCCACACGCTACACAATGACAGATCAAGCACCCTCAGTGAACCTATAAAGATCTAACACATGACACACTGTCAGATCAAGCACCCTCAGTGAATATATAAAGACAGATCAAGCACCCTCATTGAATATATAAAGATCTCACACACTACACACTGACAGATCAAGCACCCTCAGTGAATATATAAAGATCTCACACACTACACACTGACAGATCAAGCATATTCAGTGAATATATAAAGATCTCACACACTACACACTGACAGATCAAGCATATTCAGTGAATATATAAAGATCTCACACACTACACACTGACAGATCAAGCACCCTCAGTGAACATATAAAGATCTCACACACTACACACTGACAGATCAAGCACCCTCAGTGAATATATAAAGATCTCACACACTACACACTGACAGATCAAGCATATTCAGTGAATATATAAAGATCTCACACACTACACACTGACAGATCAAGCATATTCAGTGAATATATAAAGATCTCACACACTACACACTGACAGATCAAGCACCCTCAGTGAATATATAAAGATCTCATACACACACTACACACTGACAGATCAAGCACCCTCAGTGAATATATAAAGACAGATCAAGCACCCTCATTGAATATATAAAGATCTCACACACTACACACTGACAGATCAAGCACCCTCAGTGAATATATAAAGATCTCACACACTACACACTGACAGATCAAGCATATTCAGTGAATATATAAAGATCTCACACACTACACACTGTCAGATCAAGCACCCTCAGTGAATATATAAAGACCTCACACACTACACACTAACAGATCAAGCATATTCAGTGAATATATAAAGATCTCACACACTACACACTGACAGATCAAGCACCCTCAGTGAACATATAAAGATCTCACACACTACACACTGACAGATCAAGCACCCTCAGTGAATATATAAAGATCTCATACACACACTACACACTGACAGATCAAGCATATTCAGTGAATATATAAAGATCTCACACACTACATACTGACAGATCAAGCACTCTCAGTGAATATATAAAGATTCCACACGCTACACAATGACAGATCAAGCACCCTCAGTGAACCTATAAAGATCTAACACATGACAACCTGTCAGATCAAGCACCCTCAGTGAATATATAAAGACAGATCAAGCACCCTCATTGAATATATAAAGATCTCACACACTACACACTGACAGATCAAGCACCCTCAGTGAATATATAAAGATCTCACACACTACACACTGACAGATGAAGCACCCTCAGTGAATATATAAAGGATCTCACACACTACACACTGACAGATCAAGCACCCTCAGTGAATATATAAAGATCTCACACACTACACACTGACAGATCAAGCACCCTCAGTGAATATATAAAGATCTCACACACTACACACTGACAGATCAAGCACCCTCAGTGAACATATAAAGATCTAACACATGACACACTGACAGATCAAGAACCCTCAGTGAATATATAAAAATCTCACACACTACACACTGTCAGATCAAGCACCCTCAGAGAATATATAAAGATCTCACACACTACACACTGACAGATCAAGCACTCTTAGTGAATATATAAAGATCTCACACACTACACACTGACAGATCAAGCATATTCAGTGAATAAATAAAGATCTCACACACTACACACTGACAGATCAAGCACCCTCAGTGAATATATAAAGATCTCACACACTACACACTGACAGATCAAGCATATTCAGTGAATATATAAAGATCTCACGCACTACACACTGACAGATCAAGCACTCTTAGTGAATATATAAAGATCTCACACACTACACACTGACAGATCAAGCACCCTCAGTGAATATATAAAAATCTCACAAACTACACACTGACAGATCAAGCACCCTCACTGAATATATAAAGATCTCACACATTACACACTGTCAGATCAAGCACTCACAGTGAATATATAAAGCTCTCACACACTACACACTGACAGATCAAGTATATTCAGTGAATATATAAAGATCTCACACACTACACACTGACAGATCAAGCACCCTCAGTGAATATATAAAGACCTCACATACTACACACTGACAGATCAAGCACTCTCAGTGAATATATAAAGGTATCACACACTACACATTGACAGATCAAGCATATTCAGTGAATATATAAAGATCTCACACACTACACACTGACAGATCAAGCACTCTCAGTGAATATATAAAGATCTCACACACTACACATTGACAGATCAAGCATATTCAGTGAATATATAAAGACCTCACATACTACACACTGACAGATCAAGCACTCTCAGTGAATATATAAAGACCTCACATACTACACACTGACAGATCAAGCACTCTCAGTGAATATATAAAGATCTCACACACTACACACTGACAGATGAAGCATATTCAGTGAATATATAAAGATCTCATACACTACACACTGACAGATCAAGCACTCTCAGTGAATATATAAAGATCTCACACACAACACATTGACAGATCAAGCACTCTCAGTGAATATATAAAGATCTCACACACTACACATTGACAGATCAAGCACTCTCAGTGAATATATAAAGATCTCACACACTACACACTGACAGATGAAGCATATTCAGTGAATATATAAAGATCTCATACACTACACACTGACAGATCAAGCACTCTCAGTGAATATATAAAGATTTCACACACTACACACTGACAGATCAAGCACCCTCAGTGAATATATAAAGATCTCACACACTACACACTGACAGATCAAGCACCCTCAGTGAATATATAAAGATCTCACACACTACACACTGACAGATCAAGCATATTCAGTGAATATATAAAGATCTCACACACTACACACTGACAGATCAAGCATATTCAGTGAATATATAAATATCGGCAGCCTGGCGTGAATAACATTTTAAAATTTTA
The DNA here is from genome assembly GCF_027579735.1 of Bombina bombina. NCBI lineage: Eukaryota > Metazoa > Chordata > Amphibia > Anura > Bombinatoridae > Bombina > Bombina bombina. The sequence continues at coordinate 1,240,585,999 of NC_069502.1, forward strand.
AATTGTATATACACATCCCCTGTAGATATAAACAAATGGTACGGCCAATCATCAAAGCTGTGTCCAAGATGTAGTTCTGCGGTGGCCGACCTGGTCCACATGTTTTGGACATGTCCAAGAATTTTGCAATTTGGGAGACAGGTACAGTTTTGGCTGAATCGATTGTTAAACGTTCAATTTACTCTATTACCAGCCAACATATTTTTCCTAGTAAATTCTACTCCCTATATACGTAATGTTAGTTTCATCAATACTGTAATACTGGGCGCCAGATATCTTATACTAAAAAACTGGCAGGCAAATCGACCACCATCAATCAATAATTTAACATACCTACTTTACTCACAATACATAATAGAACAGTCGGACAATGTTAATAATGGACCCCAGCAACAATTTAGTTTTGCCAAAAAATGGCTATAGGCACCCTCAGTGAATATATAAAGATCTCACACACTACACACTGATCGATCAAGCACCCTCAGTGAATATATAAAGATCTCACACACTACACACTGACCGATCAAGCACCCTCAGTGAATATATAAAGATCTCACACACTACACACTGACAGATCAAGCACCCTCAGTGAATATATAAAAATCTCACACACTACACACTGTCAGATCAAGCACCCTCAGTGAATATATAAAGACCTCACACACTACACACTGACAGATCAAGCATATTCAGTGAATATATAAAGATCTCACACACTACACACTGACAGATCAAGCACCCTCAGTGAATATATAAAGACCTCACATACTACACACTGACAGATCAAGCACTCTCAGTGAATATATAAAGGTCTCACACACTACACATTGACAGATCAAGCATATTCAGTGAATATATAAAGATCTCACACACTACACACTGACAGATCAAGCACTCTCAGTGAATATATAAAGATCTCACACACTACACATAGACAGATCAAGCATATTCAGTGAATATATAAAGACCTCACACACTACACACTGACAGATCAAGCACCCTCAGTGAATAAATAAAGATCTCACACACTACACACTGACAGATCAAGCACCCTCAGTGAATATATAAAGATCTCACACACTACACACTGACAGATCAAGCACCCTCAGTGAATAAATAAAGATCTCACACACTACACACTGACAGATCAAGCACCCTCACTGAATATATAAAGATCTCACACATTACACACTGTCAGATCAAGCACTCACAGTGAATAAATAAAGATCTCACACACTACACACTGACAGATCAAGCACCCTCAGTGAATATATAAAGATCTCACACACTACACACTGACAGATCAAGCATATTCAGTGAATATATATAAAGATTTCAAACACTACACACTGTCAGATCAAGCACTCTCAGTGAATATATAAAGATCTCACACACTACACACTGACAGATCAAGCACTCTCAGTGAATATATAAAGATCTCATACACTACACACTGACAGATCAAGCACCCTCAGTGACTATATAAAGATCTCACACACTACACACTGACAGATCAAGCACCCTCAGTGAACATATAAAGATCTCATACACTACACACTGACAGATCAAGCACCCTCAGTGAATATATAAAGATCTCATACACTACACACTGACAGATCAAGCACCCTCAGTGAATATATAAAGATCTCACACACTACACACTGTCAGATCAAGCACTCACAGTGAATATATAAAGATCTCACACACTACACACTGACAGATCAAGCATATTCAGTGAATATATAAAGATCTCACACATTACACACTGTCAGATCAAGCACTCACAGTGAATATATAAAGATCTCACACACTACACACTGACAGATCAAGCACCCTCACTGAATATATAAAGATCTCACACATTACACACTGTCAGATCAAGCACTCACAGTGAATATATAAAGATCTCACACACTACACAGACAGATCAAGCATATTCAGTGAATATATAAAGATCTCACACACTACACACTGACAGATCAAGCACCCTCAGTGAATATATAAAGATTCCACACACTACACAATGACAGATCAAGCACCCTCAGTGAACCTATAAAGATCTAACACATGACACACTGACAGATCAAGCACCCTCAGTGAATATATAAAGACCTCACACACTACACACTGACAGATCAAGCATATTCAGTGAATATATAAAGATCTCACACACTACACACTGACAGATCAAGCACTCACAGTGAATATATAAAGATCTCACACACTACACACTGACAGATCAAGCACCCTCAGTGAACATATAAAGATCTCACAAACTACACACTGACAGATCAAGCACACTCAGTGAATATATAAAGATCTCACACATTACACACTGACAGATCAAGCACCCTCGGTGAATATATAAAGATCTCACACATTACACACTGACAGATCAAGCACTCTCACTGAACATATAAAGATCTCACACACTACACACTGACAGATCAAGCACCCTCAGTGAATATATAAAGATCTCACACACTACACACTGACAGATCAAGCACTCACAGTGAATGTATAAAGATCTCACACACTACACACTGACAGATCAAGCACCCTCAGTGAATATATAAAGATCTCACACACTACACACTGACAGATCAAGCACCCTCAGTGAATATATAAAGATCTCACACACTACACACTGACAGATCAAGCATATTCAGTGAATATATAAAGATCTCACACACTACACACTGACAGATCAAGCATATTCAGTGAATATATAAATATCGGCAGCCTGGCGTGAATAACATTTTAAAATTTTAAATTGTATATACACATCCCCTGTAGATATAAACAAATGGTACGGCCAATCATCAAAGCTGTGTCCAAGATGTAGTTCTGCGGTGGCCGACCTGGTCCACATGTTTTGGACATGTCCAAGAATTTTGCAATTTGGGAGACAGGTACAGTTTTGGCTGAATCGATTGTTAAACGTTCAATTTACTCTATTACCAGCCAACATATTTTTCCTAGTAAATTCTACTCCCTATATACGTAATGTTAGTTTCATCAATACTGTAATACTGGGCGCCAGATATCTTATACTAAAAAACTGGCAGGCAAATCGACCACCAATCAATCAATAATTTAACATACCTACTTTACTCACAATACATAATAGAACAGTCGGACAATGTTAATAATGGACCCCAGCAACAATTTAGTTTTGCCAAAAAATGGCTATAGGCACCCTCAGTGAATATATAAAGATCTCACACACTACACACTGATCGATCAAGCACCCTCAGTGAATATATAAAGATCTCACACACTACACACTGACCGATCAAGCACCCTCAGTGAATATATAAAGATCTCACACACTACACACTGACAGATCAAGCACCCTCAGTGAATATATAAAGATCTCACAAACTACACACTGACAGATCAAGCACCCTCAGTGAATATATAAAGATCTCACACACTACACACTGACAGATCAAGCATATTCAGTGAATATATAAAGATCTCACACACTACACACTGACAGATCAAGCACCCTCAGTGAATATATAAAGACCTCACATACTACACACTGACAGATCAAGCACTCTCAGTGAATATATAAAGGTCTCACACACTACACATTGACAGATCAAGCATATTCAGTGAATATATAAAGATCTCACACACTACACACTGACAGATCAAGCACTCTCAGTGAATATATAAAGATCTCACACACTACACATAGACAGATCAAGCATATTCAGTGAATATATAAAGACCTCACACACTACACACTGACAGATCAAGCACTCACAGTGAATAAATAAAGATCTCACACACACTACACACTGACAGATCAAGTATATTCAGTGAATATATAAAGATCTCACACACTACACACTGACCGATCAAGCACCCTCAGTGAATATATAAAGATCTCACACACTACACACTGACCGATCAAGCACCCTCAGTGAACATATAAAGATCTAACACATGACACACTGACAGATCAAGCACCCTCAGTGAATATATAAAGACCTCACACACTACACACTGACAGATCAAGCATATTCAGTGAATATATAAAGATCTCACACACACACTACACACTGACAGATCAAGCATATTCAGTGAATATATAAAGATCTCACACACTACATACTG